>NC_134836.1:128253604-128431410 GCF_004210375.1 Tachypleus tridentatus | reverse complement strand
CACTGTTTATTGTCATAATGTTGGCTTATGATTTAGTGCTTACATTCACTGTTTATTGTCATAATGTTGGCTTATGATTTAGTGCTTACATTCACTGTTTATTGTTATAATGTTGGCTTATGATTTAGTGCTTACATTCACTGTTTATTGTGATAATGTTGGCTTATGATTTAGTGCTTACATTCACTGTTTATTGTCATAATGTTGGCTTATGATTTAGTGCTTACATTCACTGTTTATTGTCATATAGTTGGCTTATGATTTAGTGCTTACATTCACTGTTTATTGTCATAATGTTGGCTTATGATTTAGTGCTTACATTCACTGTTTATTGTCATAATGTTGGCTTATGATTTAGTGCTTACATTCACTGTTTATTGTCATAATGTTGGCTTATGATTTAGTGCTTACATTCACTGTTTATTGTCATAATGTTGGCTTATGATTTAGTGCTTACATTCACTGTTTATTGTCATAATGTTGGCTCATGATTTAGTGCTTACATTCACTGTTTATTGTCATAATGTTGGCTTATGATTTAGTGCTTACATTCACTGTTTATTGTCATAATGTTGGCTTATGATTTAGTGCTTACATTCACTGTTTATTGTCATAATGTTGGCTTATGATTTAGTGCTTACATTCACTGTTTATTGTCATAATGTTGGCTTATGATTTAGTGCTTACATTCACTGTTTATTGTCATAATGTTGGCTTATGATTTAGTGCTTACATTCACTGTTTATTGTTATATTGTTGGCTTATGATTTAGTGCTTACATTCACTGTTTATTGTCATAATGTTGGCTTATGATTTAGTGCTTACATTCACTGTTTATTGTTATATTGTTGGCTTATGATTTAGTGCTTACATTCACTGTTTATATTGTTGGCTTATGATTTAGTGCTTACATTCACTGTTTATTGTCATAATGTTGGCTTATGATTTAGTGCTTACATTCACTGTTTATTGTTATAATGTTGGCTTATGATTTAGTGCTTACATTCACTGTTTATTGTCATAATGTTGGCTTATGATTTAGTGCTTACATTCACTGTTTATTGTCATAATGTTGGCTTATGATTTAGTGCTTACATTCACTGTTTATTGTTATAATGTTGGCTTATGATTTAGTGCTTACATTCACTGTTTATTGTCATAATGTTGGCTTATGATTTAGTGCTTACATTCACTGTTTATTGTCATAATGTTGGCTTATGATTTAGTGCTTACATTCACTGTTTATTGTCATAATGTTGGCTTATGATTTAGTGCTTACATTCACTGTTTATTGTCATAATGTTGGCTTATGATTTAGTGCTTACATTCACTGTTTATTGTCATAATGTTGGCTTATGATTTAGTGCTTACATTCACTGTTTATTGTCATAATGTTGGCTCATGATTTAGTGCTTACATTCACTGTTTATTGTCATAATGTTGGCTTATGATTTAGTGCTTACATTCACTGTTTATTGTCATAATGTTGGCTTATGATTTAGTGCTTACATTCACTGTTTATTGTCATAATGTTGGCTTATGATTTAGTGCTTACATTCACTGTTTATTGTTATATTGTTGGCTTATGATTTAGTGCTTACATTCACTGTTTATTGTTATATTGTTGGCTAATGATTTAGTGCTTACATTCACTGTTTATTGTCATAATGTTGGCTTATGATTTAGTGCTTACATTCACTGTTTATTGTTATAATGTTGGCTTATGATTTAGTGCTTACATTCACTGTTTATTGTCATAATGTTGGCTTATGATTTAGTGCTTACATTCACTGTTTATTGTCATAATGTTGGCTTATGATTTAGTGCTTACATTCACTGTTTATTGTCATAATGTTGGCTTATGATTTAGTGCTTACATTCACTGTTTATTGTCATAATGTTGGCTTATGATTTAGTGCTTACATTCACTGTTTATTGTCATAATGTTGGCTTATGATTTAGTGCTTACATTCACTGTTTATTGTCATAATGTTGGCTTATGATTTAGTGCTTACATTCACTGTTTATTGTCATAATGTTGGCTTATGATTTAGTGCTTACATTCACTGTTTATTGTCATAATGTTGGCTTATGATTTAGTGCTTACATTCACTGTTTATTGTCATAATGTTGGCTTATGATTTAGTGCTTACATTCACTGTTTATTGTCATAATGTTGGCTTATGATTTAGTGCTTACATTCACTGTTTATTGTCATAATGTTGGCTTATGATTTAGTGCTTACATTCACTGTTTATTGTCATAATGTTGGCTTATGATTTAGTGCTTACATTCACTGTTTATTGTTATATTGTTGGCTTATGATTTAGTGCTTACATTCACTGTTTATTGTCATAATGTTGGCTTATGATTTAGTGCTTACATTCACTGTTTATTGTTATATTGTTGGCTTATGATTTAGTGCTTACATTCACTGTTTATTGTCATAATGTTGGCTTATGATTTAGTGCTTACATTCACAGTTTATTGTCATAATGTTGCTTATGATTTAGTGCTTACATTCACTGTTTATTGTTCATAATGTTGGCTTATGATTTAGTGCTTACATTCACTGTTTATTGTCATAATGTTGGCTTATGATTTAGTGCTTACATTCACTGTTTATTGTCATAATGTTGGCTTATGATTTAGTGCTTACATTCACTGTTTATTGTCATAATGTTGGCTTATGATTTAGTGCTTACATTCACTGTTTATTGTCATAATGTTGGCTTATGATTTAGTGCTTACATTCACTGTTTATTGTCATAATGTTGGCTTATGATTTAGTGCTTACATTCACTGTTTATTGTCATAATGTTGGCTTATGATTTAGTGCTTACATTCACTGTTTATTGTCATAATGTTGGCTTATGATTTAGTGCTTACATTCACTGTTTATTGTCATATTGTTGGCTTATGATTTAGTGCTTACATTCACTGTTTATTGTCATAATGTTGGCTTATGATTTAGTGCTTACATTCACTGTTTATTGTCATAATGTTGGCTTATGATTTAGTGCTTACATTCACTGTTTATTGTCATAATGTTGGCTTATGATTTAGTGCTTACATTCACTGTTTATTGTCATAATGTTGGCTTATGATTTAGTGCTTACATTCACTGTTTATTGTCATAATGTTGGCTTATGATTTAGTGCTTACATTCACTGTTTATTGTCATAATGTTGGCTTATGATTTAGTGCTTACATTCACTGTTTATTGTTATATTGTTGGCTTATGATTTAGTGCTTACATTCACTGTTTATTGTCATAATGTTGGCTTATGATTTAGTGCTTACATTCACTGTTTATTGTCATAATGTTGGCTTATGATTTAGTGCTTACATTCACTGTTTATTGTCATAATGTTGGCTTATGATTTAGTGCTTACATTCACTGTTTATTGTCATAATGTTGGCTTATGATTTAGTGCTTACATTCACTGTTTATTGTCATAATGTTGGCTTATGATTTAGTGCTTACATTCACTGTTTATTGTCATAATGTTGGCTTATGATTTAGTGCTTACATTCACTGTTTATTGTCATAATGTTGGCTTATGATTTAGTGCTTACATTCACTGTTTATTGTCATAATGTTGGCTTATGATTTAGTGCTTACATTCACTGTTTATTGTCATAATGTTGGCTTATGATTTAGTGCTTACATTCACTGTTTATTGTCATAATGTTGGCTTATGATTTAGTGCTTACATTCACTGTTTATTGTCATAATGTTGGCTTATGATTTAGTGCTTACATTCACTGTTTATTGTCATAATGTTGGCTTATGATTTAGTGCTTACATTCACTGTTTATTGTCATAATGTTGGCTTATGATTTAGTGCTTACATTCACTGTTTATTGTCATAATGTTGGCTTATGATTTAGTGCTTACATTCACTGTTTATTGTCATAATGTTGGCTTATGATTTAGTGCTTACATTCACTGTTTATTGTCATATTGTTGGCTTATGATTTAGTGCTTACATTCACTGTTTATTGTCATAATGTTGGCTTATGATTTAGTGCTTACATTCACTGTTTATTGTCATAATGTTGGCTTATGATTTAGTGCTTACATTCACTGTTTATTGTCATAATGTTGGCTTATGATTTAGTGCTTACATTCACTGTTTATTGTCATAATGTTGGCTTATGATTTAGTGCTTACATTCACTGTTTATTGTCATAATGTTGGCTTATGATTTAGTGCTTACATTCACTGTTTATTGTCATAATGTTGGCTTATGATTTAGTGCTTACATTCACTGTTTATTGTCATAATGTTGGCTTATGATTTAGTGCTTACATTCACTGTTTATTGTCATAATGTTGGCTTATGATTTAGTGCTTACATTCACTGTTTATTGTCATAATGTTGGCTTATGATTTAGTGCTTACATTCACTGTTTATTGTCATAATGTTGGCTTATGATTTAGTGCTTACATTCACTGTTTATTGTTATAATGTTGGCTTATGATTTAGTGCTTACATTCACTGTTTATTGTTATATTGTTGGCTTATGATTTAGTGCTTACATTCACTGTTTATTGTCATAATGTTGGCTTATGATTTAGTGCTTACATTCACTGTTTATTGTCATAATGTTGGCTTATGATTTAGTGCTTACATTCACTGTTTATTGTTATAATGTTGGCTTATGATTTAGTGCTTACATTCACTGTTTATTGTCATAATGTTGGCTTATGATTTAGTGCTTACATTCACTGTTTATTGTTATATTGTTGGCTTATGATTTAGTGCTTACATTCACTGTTTATTGTCATAATGTTGGCTTATGATTTAGTGCTTACATTCACTGTTTATTGTTATATTGTTGGCTTATGATTTAGTGCTTACATTCACTGTTTATTGTCATAATGTTGGCTTATGATTTAGTGCTTACATTCACTGTTTATTGTCATAATGTTGGCTTATGATTTAGTGCTTACATTCACTGTTTATTGTCATAATGTTGGCTTATGATTTAGTGCTTACATTCACTGTTTATTGTCATAATGTTGGCTTATGATTTAGTGCTTACATTCACTGTTTATTGTCATAATGTTGGCTTATGATTTAGTGCTTACATTCACTGTTTATTGTCATAATGTTGGCTTATGATTTAGTGCTTACATTCACTGTTTATTGTCATAATGTTGGCTTATGATTTAGTGCTTACATTCACTGTTTATTGTCATAATGTTGGCTTATGATTTAGTGCTTACATTCACTGTTTATTGTCATAATGTTGGCTTATGATTTAGTGCTTACATTCACTGTTTATTGTCATAATGTTGGCTTATGATTTAGTGCTTACATTCACTGTTTATTGTTATAATGTTGGCTTATGATTTAGTGCTTACATTCACTGTTTATTGTCATAATGTTGGCTTATGATTTAGTGCTTACATTCACTGTTTATTGTCATAATGTTGGCTTATGATTTAGTGCTTACATTCACTGTTTATTGTCATAATGTTGGCTTATGATTTAGTGCTTACATTCACTGTTTATTGTTATAATGTTGGCTTATGATTTAGTGCTTACATTCACTGTTTATTGTCATAATGTTGGCTTATGATTTAGTGCTTACATTCACTGTTTATTGTCATAATGTTGGCTTATGATTTAGTGCTTACATTCACTGTTTATTGTCATAATGTTGGCTTATGATTTAGTGCTTACATTCACTGTTTATTGTCATAATGTTGGCTTATGATTTAGTGCTTACATTCACTGTTTATTGTCATAATGTTGGCTTATGATTTAGTGCTTACATTCACTGTTTATTGTCATAATGTTGGCTTATGATTTAGTGCTTACATTCACTGTTTATTGTCATAATGTTGGCTTATGATTTAGTGCTTACATTCACTGTTTATTGTCATAATGTTGGCTTATGATTTAGTGCTTACATTCACTGTTTATTGTCATAATGTTGGCTTATGATTTAGTGCTTACATTCACTGTTTATTGTCATAATGTTGGCTTATGATTTAGTGCTTACATTCACTGTTTATTGTCATAATGTTGGCTTATGATTTAGTGCTTACATTCACTGTTTATTGTCATAATGTTGGCTTATGATTTAGTGCTTACATTCACTGTTTATTGTCATATGTTGGCTTATGATTTAGTGCTTACATTCACTGTTTATTCACTGTTTATTTGTCATATATGTTGGCTTATGATTTAGTGCTTACATTCACTGTTTATTGTCATAATGTTGGCTTATGATTTAGTGCTTACATTCACTGTTTATTGTCATAATGTTGGCTTATGATTTAGTGCTTACATTCACTGTTTATTGTCATAATGTTGGCTTATGATTTAGTGCTTACATTCACTGTTTATTGTCATAATGTTGGCTTATGATTTAGTGCTTACATTCACTGTTTATTGTCATAATGTTGGCTTATGATTTAGTGCTTACATTCACTGTTTATTGTCATAATGTTGGCTTATGATTTAGTGCTTACATTCACTGTTTATTGTCATAATGTTGGCTTATGATTTAGTGCTTACATTCACTGTTTATTGTCATAATGTTGGCTTATGATTTAGTGCTTACATTCACTGTTTATTGTCATAATGTTGGCTTATGATTTAGTGCTTACATTCACTGTTTATTGTCATAATGTTGGCTTATGATTTAGTGCTTACATTCACTGTTTATTGTCATAATGTTGGCTTATGATTTAGTGCTTACATTCACTGTTTATTGTTATATTGTTGGCTTATGATTTAGTGCTTACATTCACTGTTTATTGTTATATTGTTGGCTTATGATTTAGTGCTTACATTCACTGTTTATTGTTATATTGTTGGCTTATGATTTAGTGCTTACATTCACTGTTTATTGTCATAATGTTGGCTTATGATTTAGTGCTTACATTCACTGTTTATTGTCATAATGTTGGCTTATGATTTAGTGCTTACATTCACTGTTTATTGTCATAATGTTGGCTTATGATTTAGTGCTTACATTCACTGTTTATTGTCATAATGTTGGCTTATGATTTAGTGCTTACATTCACTGTTTATTGTCATAATGTTGGCTTATGATTTAGTGCTTACATTCACTGTTTATTGTCATAATGTTGGCTTATGATTTAGTGCTTACATTCACTGTTTATTGTCATAATGTTGGCTTATGATTTAGTGCTTACATTCACTGTTTATTGTCATAATGTTGGCTTATGATTTAGTGCTTACATTCACTGTTTATTGTCATAATGTTGGCTTATGATTTAGTGCTTACATTCACTGTTTATTGTCATAATGTTGGCTTATGATTTAGTGCTTACATTCACTGTTTATTGTCATAATGTTGGCTTATGATTTAGTGCTTACATTCACTGTTTATTGTCATAATGTTGGCTTATGATTTAGTGCTTACATTCACTGTTTATTGTCATAATGTTGGCTTATGATTTAGTGCTTACATTCACTGTTTATTGTCATAATGTTGGCTTATGATTTAGTGCTTACATTCACTGTTTATTGTCATAATGTTGGCTTATGATTTAGTGCTTACATTCACTGTTTATTGTCATAATGTTGGCTTATGATTTAGTGCTTACATTCACTGTTTATTGTCATAATGTTGGCTTATGATTTAGTGCTTACATTCACTGTTTATTGTCATAATGTTGGCTTATGATTTAGTGCTTACATTCACTGTTTATTGTTATATTGTTGGCTTATGATTTAGTGCTTACATTCACTGTTTATTGTCATAATGTTGGCTTATGATTTAGTGCTTACATTCACTGTTTATTGTCATAATGTTGGCTTATGATTTAGTGCTTACATTCACTGTTTATTGTCATAATGTTGGCTTATGATTTAGTGCTTACATTCACTGTTTATTGTCATAATGTTGGCTTATGATTTAGTGCTTACATTCACTGTTTATTGTCATAATGTTGGCTTATGATTTAGTGCTTACATTCACTGTTTATTGTCATAATGTTGGCTTATGATTTAGTGCTTACATTCACTGTTTATTGTCATAATGTTGGCTTATGATTTAGTGCTTACATTCACTGTTTATTGTCATAATGTTGGCTTATGATTTAGTGCTTACATTCACTGTTTATTGTCATAATGTTGGCTTATGATTTAGTGCTTACATTCACTGTTTATTGTCATAATGTTGGCTTATGATTTAGTGCTTACATTCACTGTTTATTGTCATAATGTTGGCTTATGATTTAGTGCTTACATTCACTGTTTATTGTCATAATGTTGGCTTATGATTTAGTGCTTACATTCACTGTTTATTGTCATAATGTTGGCTTATGATTTAGTGCTTACATTCACTGTTTATTGTCATAATGTTGGCTTATGATTTAGTGCTTACATTCACTGTTTATTGTCATAATGTTGGCTTATGATTTAGTGCTTACATTCACTGTTTATTGTTATATTGTTGGCTTATGATTTAGTGCTTACATTCACTGTTTATTGTCATAATGTTGGCTTATGATTTAGTGCTTACATTCACTGTTTATTGTCATAATGTTGGCTTATGATTTAGTGCTTACATTCACTGTTTATTGTCATAATGTTGGCTTATGATTTAGTGCTTACATTCACTGTTTATTGTCATAATGTTGGCTTATGATTTAGTGCTTACATTCACTGTTTATTGTCATAATGTTGGCTTATGATTTAGTGCTTACATTCACTGTTTATTGTATATATGTTGGCTTATGATTTAGTGCTTACATTCACTGTTTATTGTCATAATGTTGGCTTATGATTTAGTGCTTACATTCACTGTTTATTGTCATAATGTTGGCTTATGATTTAGTGCTTACATTCACTGTTTATTGTCATAATGTTGGCTTATGATTTAGTGCTTACATTCACTGTTTATTGTCATAATGTTGGCTTATGATTTAGTGCTTACATTCACTGTTTATTGTCATAATGTTGGCTTATGATTTAGTGCTTACATTCACTGTTTATTGTTATATTGTTGGCTTATGATTTAGTGCTTACATTCACTGTTTATTGTCATAATGTTGGCTTATGATTTAGTGCTTACATTCACTGTTTATTGTCATAATGTTGGCTTATGATTTAGTGCTTACATTCACTGTTTATTGTCATAATGTTGGCTTATGATTTAGTGCTTACATTCACTGTTTATTGTCATAATGTTGGCTTATGATTTAGTGCTTACATTCACTGTTTATTGTCATAATGTTGGCTTATGATTTAGTGCTTACATTCACTGTTTATTGTCATAATGTTGGCTTATGATTTAGTGCTTACATTCACTGTTTATTGTCATAATGTTGGCTTATGATTTAGTGCTTACATTCACTGTTTATTGTCATAATGTTGGCTTATGATTTAGTGCTTACATTCACTGTTTATTGTTATATTGTTGGCTCATGATTTAGTGCTTACATTCACTGTTTATTGTCATATGTTGGCTTATGATTTAGTGCTTACATTCACTGTTTATTGTCATAATGTTGGCTTATGATTTAGTGCTTACATTCACTGTTTATTGTTATATTGTTGGCTTATGATTTAGTGCTTACATTCACTGTTTATTGTCATAATGTTGGCTTATGATTTAGTGCTTACATTCACTGTTTATTGTCATAATGTTGGCTTATGATTTAGTGCTTACATTCACTGTTTATTGTCATAATGTTGGCTTATGATTTAGTGCTTACATTCACTGTTTATTGTCATAATGTTGGCTTATGATTTAGTGCTTACATTCACTGTTTATTGTCATAATGTTGGCTTATGATTTAGTGCTTACATTCACTGTTTATTGTCATAATGTTGGCTTATGATTTAGTGCTTACATTCACTGTTTATTGTCATAATGTTGGCTTATGATTTAGTGCTTACATTCACTGTTTATTGTCATAATGTTGGCTTATGATTTAGTGCTTACATTCACTGTTTATTGTCATAATGTTGGCTTATGATTTAGTGCTTACATTCACTGTTTATTGTCATAATGTTGGCTTATGATTTAGTGCTTACATTCACTGTTTATTGTCATAATGTTGGCTTATGATTTAGTGCTTACATTCACTGTTTATTGTCATAATGTTGGCTTATGATTTAGTGCTTACATTCACTGTTTATTGTCATAATGTTGGCTTATGATTTAGTGCTTACATTCACTGTTTATTGTCATAATGTTGGCTTATGATTTAGTGCTTACATTCACTGTTTATTGTCATAATGTTGGCTTATGATTTAGTGCTTACATTCACTGTTTATTGTCATAATGTTGGCTTATGATTTAGTGCTTACATTCACTGTTTATTGTCATAATGTTGGCTTATGATTTAGTGCTTACATTCACTGTTTATTGTCATAATGTTGGCTTATGATTTAGTGCTTACATTCACTGTTTATTGTCATAATGTTGGCTTATGATTTAGTGCTTACATTCACTGTTTATTGTCATAATGTTGGCTTATGATTTAGTGCTTACATTCACTGTTTATTGTCATAATGTTGGCTTATGATTTAGTGCTTACATTCACTGTTTATTGTCATAATGTTGGCTTATGATTTAGTGCTTACATTCACTGTTTATTGTTATAATGTTGGCTTATGATTTAGTGCTTACATTCACTGTTTATTGTCATAATGTTGGCTTATGATTTAGTGCTTACATTCACTGTTTATTGTCATAATGTTGGCTTATGATTTAGTGCTTACATTCACTGTTTATTGTCATAATGTTGGCTTATGATTTAGTGCTTACATTCACTGTTTATTGTCATAATGTTGGCTTATGATTTAGTGCTTACATTCACTGTTTATTGTCATAATGTTGGCTTATGATTTAGTGCTTACATTCACTGTTTATTGTCATAATGTTGGCTTATGATTTAGTGCTTACATTCACTGTTTATTGTCATAATGTTGGCTTATGATTTAGTGCTTACATTCACTGTTTATTGTTATATTGTTGGCTTATGATTTAGTGCTTACATGCACTGTTTATTGCTATAATGTTGGCTTATGATTTAATGCTTACATTCACTGTTTATTGTCATAATGTTGGCTTATGATTTAGTGCTTACATTCACTGTTTATTGTCATATTGTTGGCTTATGATTTAGTGCTTACATTCACTGTTTATTGTTATAATGTTGGCTTATGATTTAGTGCTTACATTCACTGTTTATTGTCATAATGTTGGCTTATGATTTAGTGCTTACATTCACTGTTTATTGTCATAATGTTGGCTTATGATTTAGTGCTTACATTCACTGTTTATTGTCATAATGTTGGCTTATGATTTAGTGCTTACATTCACTGTTTATTGTCATAATGTTGGCTTATGATTTAGTGCTTACATTCACTGTTTATTGTCATAATGTTGGCTTATGATTTAGTGCTTACATTCACTGTTTATTGTCATATATGTTGGCTTATGATTTAGTGCTTACATTCACTGTTTATTGTCATAATGTTGGCTTATGATTTAGTGCTTACATTCACTGTTTATTGTTATATTGTTGGCTTATGATTTAGTGCTTACATTCACTGTTTATTGTCATAATGTTGGCTTATGATTTAGTGCTTACATTCACTGTTTATTGTCATAATGTTGGCTTATGATTTAGTGCTTACATTCACTGTTTATTGTCATAATGTTGGCTTATGATTTAGTGCTTACATTCACTGTTTATTGTCATAATGTTGGCTTATGATTTAGTGCTTACATTCACTGTTTATTGTCATAATGTTGGCTTATGATTTAGTGCTTACATTCACTGTTTATTGTCATAATGTTGGCTTATGATTTAGTGCTTACATTCACTGTTTATTGTCATAATGTTGGCTTATGATTTAGTGCTTACATTCACTGTTTATTGTCATAATGTTGGCTTATGATTTAGTGCTTACATTCACTGTTTATTGTCATAATGTTGGCTTATGATTTAGTGCTTACATTCACTGTTTATTGTCATAATGTTGGCTTATGATTTAGTGCTTACATTCACTGTTTATTGTCATAATGTTGGCTTATGATTTAGTGCTTACATTCACTGTTTATTGTCATAATGTTGGCTTATGATTTAGTGCTTACATTCACTGTTTATTGTTATATTGTTGGCTTATGATTTAGTGCTTACATTCACTGTTTATTGTTATATTGTTGGCTTATGATTTAGTGCTTACATTCACTGTTTATTGTCATAATGTTGGCTTATGATTTAGTGCTTACATTCACTGTTTATTGTCATAATGTTGGCTTATGATTTAGTGCTTACATTCACTGTTTATTGTCATAATGTTGGCTTATGATTTAGTGCTTACATTCACTGTTTATTGTCATAATGTTGGCTTATGATTTAGTGCTTACATTCACTGTTTATTGTCATAATGTTGGCTTATGATTTAGTGCTTACATTCACTGTTTATTGTCATAATGTTGGCTTATGATTTAGTGCTTACATTCACTGTTTATTGTCATAATGTTGGCTTATGATTTAGTGCTTACATTCACTGTTTATTGTCATAATGTTGGCTTATGATTTAGTGCTTACATTCACTGTTTATTGTCATAATGTTGGCTTATGATTTAGTGCTTACATTCACTGTTTATTGTCATAATGTTGGCTTATGATTTAGTGCTTACATTCACTGTTTATTGTCATAATGTTGGCTTATGATTTAGTGCTTACATTCACTGTTTATTGTCATAATGTTGGCTTATGATTTAGTGCTTACATTCACTGTTTATTGTCATAATGTTGGCTTATGATTTAGTGCTTACATTCACTGTTTATTGTCATAATGTTGGCTTATGATTTAGTGCTTACATTCACTGTTTATTGTCATAATGTTGGCTTATGATTTAGTGCTTACATTCACTGTTTATTGTCATAATGTTGGCTTATGATTTAGTGCTTACATTCACTGTTTATTGTCATAATGTTGGCTTATGATTTAGTGCTTACATTCACTGTTTATTGTCATAATGTTGGCTTATGATTTAGTGCTTACATTCACTGTTTATTGTCATAATGTTGGCTTATGATTTAGTGCTTACATTCACTGTTTATTGTCATAATGTTGGCTTATGATTTAGTGCTTACATTCACTGTTTATTGTCATAATGTTGGCTTATGATTTAGTGCTTACATTCACTGTTTATTGTCATAATGTTGGCTTATGATTTAGTGCTTACATTCACTGTTTATTGTCATAATGTTGGCTTATGATTTAGTGCTTACATTCACTGTTTATTGTCATAATGTTGGCTTATGATTTAGTGCTTACATTCACTGTTTATTGTCATAATGTTGGCTTATGATTTAGTGCTTACATTCACTGTTTATTGTCATAATGTTGGCTTATGATTTAGTGCTTACATTCACTGTTTATTGTCATAATGTTGGCTTATGATTTAGTGCTTACATTCACTGTTTATTGTCATAATGTTGGCTTATGATTTAGTGCTTACATTCACTGTTTATTGTCATAATGTTGGCTTATGATTTAGTGCTTACATTCACTGTTTATTGTCATAATGTTGGCTTATGATTTAGTGCTTACATTCACTGTTTATTGTCATAATGTTGGCTTATGATTTAGTGCTTACATTCACTGTTTATTGTCATAATGTTGGCTTATGATTTAGTGCTTACATTCACTGTTTATTGTTATATTGTTGGCTTATGATTTAGTGCTTACATTCACTGTTTATTGTCATAATGTTGGCTTATGATTTAGTGCTTACATTCACTGTTTATTGTCATAATGTTGGCTTATGATTTAGTGCTTACATTCACTGTTTATTGTCATAATGTTGGCTTATGATTTAGTGCTTACATTCACTGTTTATTGTCATAATGTTGGCTTATGATTTAGTGCTTACATTCACTGTTTATTGTCATAATGTTGGCTTATGATTTAGTGCTTACATTCACTGTTTATTGTCATAATGTTGGCTTATGATTTAGTGCTTACATTCACTGTTTATTGTCATAATGTTGGCTTATGATTTAGTGCTTACATTCACTGTTTATTGTCATAATGTTGGCTTATGATTTAGTGCTTACATTCACTGTTTATTGTCATAATGTTGGCTTATGATTTAGTGCTTACATTCACTGTTTATTGTCATAATGTTGGCTTATGATTTAGTGCTTACATTCACTGTTTATTGTTATAATGTTGGCTTATGATTTAGTGCTTACATTCACTGTTTATTGTCATAATGTTGGCTTATGATTTAGTGCTTACATTCACTGTTTATTGTCATAATGTTGGCTTATGATTTAGTGCTTACATTCACTGTTTATTGTCATAATGTTGGCTTATGATTTAGTGCTTACATTCACTGTTTATTGTCATAATGTTGGCTTATGATTTAGTGCTTACATTCACTGTTTATTGTCATAATGTTGGCTTATGATTTAGTGCTTACATTCACTGTTTATTGTCATAATGTTGGCTTATGATTTAGTGCTTACATTCACTGTTTATTGTCATAATGTTGGCTTATGATTTAGTGCTTACATTCACTGTTTATTGTCATAATGTTGGCTTATGATTTAGTGCTTACATTCACTGTTTATTGTCATAATGTTGGCTTATGATTTAGTGCTTACATTCACTGTTTATTGTCATAATGTTGGCTTATGATTTAGTGCTTACATTCACTGTTTATTGTCATAATGTTGGCTTATGATTTAGTGCTTACATTCACTGTTTATTGTCATAATGTTGGCTTATGATTTAGTGCTTACATTCACTGTTTATTGTCATAATGTTGGCTTATGATTTAGTGCTTACATTCACTGTTTATTGTTATATTGTTGGCTTATGATTTAGTGCTTACATTCACTGTTTATTGTCATATTGTTGGCTTATGATTTAGTGCTTACATTCACTGTTTATTGTTATAATGTTGGCTTATGATTTAGTGCTTACATTCACTGTTTATTGTCATAATGTTGGCTTATGATTTAGTGCTTACATTCACTGTTTATTGTCATAATGTTGGCTTATGATTTAGTGCTTACATTCACTGTTTATTGTCATAATGTTGGCTTATGATTTAGTGCTTACATTCACTGTTTATTGTCATAATGTTGGCTTATGATTTAGTGCTTACATTCACTGTTTATTGTCATAATGTTGGCTTATGATTTAGTGCTTACATTCACTGTTTATTGTCATAATGTTGGCTTATGATTTAGTGCTTACATTCACTGTTTATTGTCATAATGTTGGCTTATGATTTAGTGCTTACATTCACTGTTTATTGTCATAATGTTGGCTTATGATTTAGTGCTTACATTCACTGTTTATTGTTATATTGTTGGCTTATGATTTAGTGCTTACATTCACTGTTTATTGTTATATTGTTGGCTTATGATTTAGTGCTTACATTCACTGTTTATTGTCATATTGTTATATTGTTGGCTTATGATTTAGTGCTTACATTCACTGTTTATTGTTATATTGTTGGCTTATGATTTAGTGCTTACATTCACTGTTTATTGTCATATTGTTGGCTTATGATTTAGTGCTTACATTCACTGTTTATTGTCATAATGTTGGCTTATGATTTAGTGCTTACATTCACTGTTTATTGTCATAATGTTGGCTTATGATTTAGTGCTTACATTCACTGTTTATTGTCATAATGTTGGCTTATGATTTAGTGCTTACATGCACTGTTTATTGTTATAATGTTGGCTTATGATTTAGTGCTTACATTCACTGTTTATTGTCATAATGTTGGCTTATGATTTAGTGCTTACATTCACTGTTTATTGTTATATTGTTGGCTTATGATTTAGTGCTTACATTCACTGTTTATTGTCATAATGTTGGCTTATGATTTAGTGCTTACATTCACTGTTTATTGTCATAATGTTGGCTTATGATTTAGTGCTTACATTCACTGTTTATTGTCATAATGTTGGCTTATGATTTAGTGCTTACATTCACTGTTTATTGTCATAATGTTGGCTTATGATTTAGTGCTTACATTCACTGTTTATTGTCATAATGTTGGCTTATGATTTAGTGCTTACATTCACTGTTTATTGTCATAATGTTGGCTTATGATTTAGTGCTTACATTCACTGTTTATTGTCATAATGTTGGCTTATGATTTAGTGCTTACATTCACTGTTTATTGTCATAATGTTGGCTTATGATTTAGTGCTTACATTCACTGTTTATTGTTATAATGTTGGCTTATGATTTAGTGCTTACATTCACTGTTTATTGTCATAATGTTGGCTTATGATTTAGTGCTTACATTCACTGTTTATTGTCATAATGTTGGCTTATGATTTAGTGCTTACATTCACTGTTTATTGTCATAATGTTGGCTTATGATTTAGTGCTTACATTCACTGTTTATTGTCATAATGTTGGCTTATGATTTAGTGCTTACATTCACTGTTTATTGTCATAATGTTGGCTTATGATTTAGTGCTTACATTCACTGTTTATTGTCATAATGTTGGCTTATGATTTAGTGCTTACATTCACTGTTTATTGTCATAATGTTGGCTTATGATTTAGTGCTTACATTCACTGTTTATTGTCATAATGTTGGCTTATGATTTAGTGCTTACATTCACTGTTTATTGTCATAATGTTGGCTTATGATTTAGTGCTTACATTCACTGTTTATTGTCATAATGTTGGCTTATGATTTAGTGCTTACATTCACTGTTTATTGTCATAATGTTGGCTTATGATTTAGTGCTTACATTCACTGTTTATTGTCATAATGTTGGCTTATGATTTAGTGCTTACATTCACTGTTTATTGTCATAATGTTGGCTTATGATTTAGTGCTTACATTCACTGTTTATTGTCATAATGTTGGCTTATGATTTAGTGCTTACATTCACTGTTTATTGTCATATGTTGGCTTATGATTTAGTGCTTACATTCACTGTTTATTGTCATAATGTTGGCTTATGATTTAGTGCTTACATTCACTGTTTATTGTTATATTGTTGGCTTATGATTTAGTGCTTACATTCACTGTTTATTGTTATATTGTTGGCTTATGATTTAGTGCTTACATTCACTGTTTATTGTCATAATGTTGGCTTATGATTTAGTGCTTACATTCACTGTTTATTGTCATAATGTTGGCTTATGATTTAGTGCTTACATTCACTGTTTATTGTCATAATGTTGGCTTATGATTTAGTGCTTACATTCACTGTTTATTGTCATAATGTTGGCTTATGATTTAGTGCTTACATTCACTGTTTATTGTCATAATGTTGGCTTATGATTTAGTGCTTACATTCACTGTTTATTGTCATAATGTTGGCTTATGATTTAGTGCTTACATTCACTGTTTATTGTCATAATGTTGGCTTATGATTTAGTGCTTACATTCACTGTTTATTGTCATAATGTTGGCTTATGATTTAGTGCTTACATTCACTGTTTATTGTTATAATGTTGGCTTATGATTTAGTGCTTACATTCACTGTTTATTGTCATAATGTTGGCATGCTTACATTCATGTTTATTGTCATATTGTTGGCTTATGATTTAGTGCTTACATTCACTGTTTATTGTTATAATGTTGGCTTATGATTTAGTGCTTACATTCACTGTTTATTGTTATAATGTTGGCTTATGATTTAGTGCTTACATTCACTGTTTATTGTTATATTGTTGGCTTATGATTTAGTGCTTACATTCACTGTTTATTGTTATAATGTTGGCTTATGATTTAGTGCTTACATTCACTGTTTATTTATAATGTTGGCTTATGATTTAGTGCTTACATTCACTGTTTATTGTCTGTTTATTGTATAATGTTGGCTTATGATTTAGTGCTTACATTCACTGTTTATTGTCATAATGTTGGCTTATGATTTAGTGCTTACATTCACTGTTTATTGTCATAATGTTGGCTTATGATTTAGTGCTTACATTCACTGTTTATTGTCATAATGTTGGCTTATGATTTAGTGCTTACATTCACTGTTTATTGTTATATTGTTGGCTTATGATTTAGTGCTTACATTCACTGTTTATTGTCATAATGTTGGCTTATGATTTAGTGCTTACATTCACTGTTTATTGTTATATTGTTGGCTTATGATTTAGTGCTTACATTCACTGTTTATTGTCATAATGTTGGCTTATGATTTAGTGCTTACATTCACTGTTTATTGTCATAATGTTGGCTTATGATTTAGTGCTTACATTCACTGTTTATTGTCATAATGTTGGCTTATGATTTAGTGCTTACATTCACTGTTTATTGTCATAATGTTGGCTTATGATTTAGTGCTTACATTCACTGTTTATTGTCATAATGTTGGCTTATGATTTAGTGCTTACATTCACTGTTTATTGTCATAATGTTGGCTTATGATTTAGTGCTTACATTCACTGTTTATTGTCATAATGTTGGCTTATGATTTAGTGCTTACATTCACTGTTTATTGTCATAATGTTGGCTTATGATTTAGTGCTTACATTCACTGTTTATTGTTATATGTTGGCTTATGATTTAGTGCTTACATTCACTGTTTATTGTCATAATGTTGGCTTATGATTTAGTGCTTACATTCACTGTTTATTGTCATAATGTTGGCTTATGATTTAGTGCTTACATTCACTGTTTATTGTCATAATGTTGGCTTATGATTTAGTGCTTACATTCACTGTTTATTGTTATATTGTTGGCTTATGATTTAGTGCTTACATTCACTGTTTATTGTCATAATGTTGGCTTATGATTTAGTGCTTACATTCACTGTTTATTGTCATAATGTTGGCTTATGATTTAGTGCTTACATTCACTGTTTATTGTCATAATGTTGGCTTATGATTTAGTGCTTACATTCACTGTTTATTGTCATAATGTTGGCTTATGATTTAGTGCTTACATTCACTGTTTATTGTCATAATGTTGGCTTATGATTTAGTGCTTACATTCACTGTTTATTGTTATATATGTTGGCTTATGATTTAGTGCTTACATTCACTGTTTATTGTCATAATGTTGGCTTATGATTTAGTGCTTACATTCACTGTTTATTGTCATAATGTTGGCTTATGATTTAGTGCTTACATTCACTGTTTATTGTCATAATGTTGGCTTATGATTTAGTGCTTACATTCACTGTTTATTGTTATATTGTTGGCTTATGATTTAGTGCTTACATTCACTGTTTATTGTCATAATGTTGGCTTATGATTTAGTGCTTACATTCACTGTTTATTGTCATAATGTTGGCTTATGATTTAGTGCTTACATTCACTGTTTATTGTCATAATGTTGGCTTATGATTTAGTGCTTACATTCACTGTTTATTGTCATAATGTTGGCTTATGATTTAGTGCTTACATTCACTGTTTATTGTCATAATGTTGGCTTATGATTTAGTGCTTACATTCACTGTTTATTGTCATAATGTTGGCTTATGATTTAGTGCTTACATTCACTGTTTATTGTCATAATGTTGGCTTATGATTTAGTGCTTACATTCACTGTTTATTGTCATATATGTTGGCTTATGATTTAGTGCTTACATTCACTGTTTATTGTCATAATGTTGGCTTATGATTTAGTGCTTACATTCACTGTTTATTGTTATATTGTTGGCTTATGATTTAGTGCTTACATTCACTGTTTATTGTCATAATGTTGGCTTATGATTTAGTGCTTACATTCACTGTTTATTGTCATAATGTTGGCTTATGATTTAGTGCTTACATTCACTGTTTATTGTCATAATGTTGGCTTATGATTTAGTGCTTACATTCACTGTTTATTGTCATAATGTTGGCTTATGATTTAGTGCTTACATTCACTGTTTATTGTCATAATGTTGGCTTATGATTTAGTGCTTACATTCACTGTTTATTGTCATAATGTTGGCTTATGATTTAGTGCTTACATTCACTGTTTATTGTCATAATGTTGGCTTATGATTTAGTGCTTACATTCACTGTTTATTGTCATAATGTTGGCTTATGATTTAGTGCTTACATTCACTGTTTATTGTCATAATGTTGGCTTATGATTTAGTGCTTACATTCACTGTTTATTGTCATAATGTTGGCTTATGATTTAGTGCTTACATTCACTGTTTATTGTCATAATGTTGGCTTATGATTTAGTGCTTACATTCACTGTTTATTGTCATAATGTTGGCTTATGATTTAGTGCTTACATTCACTGTTTATTGTCATAATGTTGGCTTATGATTTAGTGCTTACATTCACTGTTTATTGTTATATTGTTGGCTTATGATTTAGTGCTTACATTCACTGTTTATTGTTATAATGTTGGCTTATGATTTAATGCTTACATTCACTGTTTATTGTCATAATGTTGGCTTATGATTTAGTGCTTACATTCACTGTTTATTGTCATAATGTTGGCTTATGATTTAGTGCTTACATTCACTGTTTATTGTCATAATGTTGGCTTATGATTTAGTGCTTACATTCACTGTTTATTGTCATAATGTTGGCTTATGATTTAGTGCTTACATTCACTGTTTATTGTCATATTGTTGGCTTATGATTTAGTGCTTACATTCACTGTTTATTGTTATATTGTTGGCTTATGATTTAGTGCTTACATTCACTGTTTATTGTTATATTGTTGGCTTATGATTTAGTGCTTACATTCACTGTTTATTGTCATAATGTTGGCTTATGATTTAGTGCTTACATTCACTGTTTATTGTTATAATGTTGGCTTATGATTTAGTGCTTACATTCACTGTTTATTGTTATATTGTTGGCTTATGATTTAGTGCTTACATTCACTGTTTATTGTCATAATGTTGGCTTATGATTTAGTGCTTACATTCACTGTTTATTGTCATAATGTTGGCTTATGATTTAGTGCTTACATTCACTGTTTATTGTCATAATGTTGGCTTATGATTTAGTGCTTACATTCACTGTTTATTGTCATAATGTTGGCTTATGATTTAGTGCTTACATTCACTGTTTATTGTTATATTGTTGGCTTATGATTTAGTGCTTACATTCACTGTTTATTGTCATAATGTTGGCTTATGATTTAGTGCTTACATTCACTGTTTATTGTCATAATGTTGGCTTATGATTTAGTGCTTACATTCACTGTTTATTGTCATAATGTTGGCTTATGATTTAGTGCTTACATTCACTGTTTATTGTCATAATGTTGGCTTATGATTTAGTGCTTACATTCACTGTTTATTGTCATAATGTTGGCTTATGATTTAGTGCTTACATTCACTGTTTATTGTTATATTGTTGGCTTATGATTTAGTGCTTACATTCACTGTTTATTGTTATATTGTTGGCTTATGATTTAGTGCTTACATTCACTGTTTATTGTCATAATGTTGGCTTATGATTTAGTGCTTACATTCACTGTTTATTGTCATAATGTTGGCTTATGATTTAGTGCTTACATTCACTGTTTATTGTCATAATGTTGGCTTATGATTTAGTGCTTACATTCACTGTTTATTGTCATAATGTTGGCTTATGATTTAGTGCTTACATTCACTGTTTATTGTCATAATGTTGGCTTATGATTTAGTGCTTACATTCACTGTTTATTTGATAATGTTGGCTTATGATTTAGTGCTTACATTCACTGTTTATTGTCATAATGTTGGCTTATGATTTAGTGCTTACATTCACTGTTTATTGTTATATTGTTGGCTTATGATTTAGTGCTTACATGCATTGTTTATTGTTATATTGTTGGCTTATGATTTAGTGCTTACATTCACTGTTTATTGTTATATATGTTGGCTTATGATTTAGTGCTTACATTCACTGTTTATTGTTATAATGTTGGCTTATGATTTAGTGCTTACATTCACTGTTTATTGTTATATTGTTGGCTTATGATTTAGTGCTTACATTCACTGTTTATTGTTATAATGTTGGCTTATGATTTAGTGCTTACATTCACTGTTTATTGTCATATTGTTGGCTTATGATTTAGTGCTTACATTCACTGTTTATTGTCATAATGTTGGCTTATGATTTAGTGCTTACATTCACTGTTTATTGTCATAATGTTGGCTTATGATTTAGTGCTTACATTCACTGTATTGTCAAAATGTTGGCTTATGATGTAGTGCTTACATTCACTGTTTATTGTTATATATTTCGCTTATGATTTAGTGCTTACATTCACTGTTTATTGTCAAAATGTTGGCTTATGATTTAGTGCTTACATTCACTGTTTATTGTCATATTGTTGGCTTATGATTTAGTGCTTACATTCACTGTTTATTGTCATAATGTTGGCTTATGATTTAGTGCTTACATTCACTGTTTATTGTCATAATGTTGGCTTATGATTTAGTGCTTACATTCACTGTTTATTGTCATAATGTTGGCTTATGATTTAGTGCTTACATTCACTGTTTATTGTCATAATGTTGGCTTATGATTTAGTGCTTACATTCACTGTTTATTGTCATAATGTTGGCTTATGATTTAGTGCTTACATTCACTGTTTATTGTCATAATGTTGGCTTATGATTTAGTGCTTACATTCACTGTTTATTGTCATAATGTTGGCTTATGATTTAGTGCTTACATTCACTGTTTATTGTCATAATGTTGGCTTATGATTTAGTGCTTACATTCACTGTTTATTGTTATAATGTTGGCTTATGATTTAGTGCTTACATTCACTGTTTATTGTCATAATGTTGGCTTATGATTTAGTGCTTACATTCACTGTTTATTGTCATAATGTTGGCTTATGATTTAGTGCTTACATTCACTGTTTATTGTCATAATGTTGGCTTATGATTTAGTGCTTACATTCACTGTTTATTGTCATAATGTTGGCTTATGATTTAGTGCTTACATTCACTGTTTATTGTCATAATGTTGGCTTATGATTTAGTGCTTACATTCACTGTTTATTGTCATAATGTTGGCTTATGATTTAGTGCTTACATTCACTGTTTATTGTCATAATGTTGGCTTATGATTTAGTGCTTACATTCACTGTTTATTGTCATAATGTTGGCTTATGATTTAGTGCTTACATTCACTGTTTATTGTCATAATGTTGGCTTATGATTTAGTGCTTACATTCACTGTTTATTGTCATAATGTTGGCTTATGATTTAGTGCTTACATTCACTGTTTATTGTCATAATGTTGGCTTATGATTTAGTGCTTACATTCACTGTTTATTGTCATAATGTTGGCTTATGATTTAGTGCTTACATTCACTGTTTATTGTCATAATGTTGGCTTATGATTTAGTGCTTACATTCACTGTTTATTGTTATATTGTTGGCTTATGATTTAGTGCTTACATTCACTGTTTATTGTTATATTGTTGGCTTATGATTTAGTGCTTACATTCACTGTTTATTGTCATAATGTTGGCTTATGATTTAGTGCTTACATTCACTGTTTATTGTCATAATGTTGGCTTATGATTTAGTGCTTACATTCACTGTTTATTGTCATAATGTTGGCTTATGATTTAGTGCTTACATTCACTGTTTATTGTCATAATTGTTGGCTTATGATTTAGTGCTTACATTCACTGTTTATTGTCATAATGTTGGCTTATGATTTAGTGCTTACATTCACTGTTTATTGTCATAATGTTGGCTTATGATTTAGTGCTTACATTCACTGTTTATTGTCATAATGTTGGCTTATGATTTAGTGCTTACATTCACTGTTTATTGTCATAATGTTGGCTTATGATTTAGTGCTTACATTCACTGTTTATTGTCATAATGTTGGCTTATGATTTAGTGCTTACATTCACTGTTTATTGTCATAATGTTGGCTTATGATTTAGTGCTTACATTCACTGTTTATTGTCATAATGTTGGCTTATGATTTAGTGCTTACATTCACTGTTTATTGTCATAATGTTGGCTTATGATTTAGTGCTTACATTCACTGTTTATTGTCATAATGTTGGCTTATGATTTAGTGCTTACATTCACTGTTTATTGTCATAATGTTGGCTTATGATTTAGTGCTTACATTCACTGTTTATTGTCATAATGTTGGCTTATGATTTAGTGCTTACATTCACTGTTTATTGTCATATTGTTGGCTTATGATTTAGTGCTTACATTCACTGTTTATTGTTATATTGTTGGCTTATGATTTAGTGCTTACATTCACTGTTTATTGTCATAATGTTGGCTTATGATTTAGTGCTTACATTCACTGTTTATTGTCATAATGTTGGCTTATGATTTAGTGCTTACATTCACTGTTTATTGTCATAATGTTGGCTTATGATTTAGTGCTTACATTCACTGTTTATTGTCATAATGTTGGCTTATGATTTAGTGCTTACATTCACTGTTTATTGTCATAATGTTGGCTTATGATTTAGTGCTTACATTCACTGTTTATTGTCATAATGTTGGCTTATGATTTAGTGCTTACATTCACTGTTTATTGTCATAATGTTGGCTTATGATTTAGTGCTTACATTCACTGTTTATTGTCATAATGTTGGCTTATGATTTAGTGCTTACATTCACTGTTTATTGTCATAATGTTGGCTTATGATTTAGTGCTTACATTCACTGTTTATTGTCATAATGTTGGCTTATGATTTAGTGCTTACATTCACTGTTTATTGTCATAATGTTGGCTTATGATTTAGTGCTTACATTCACTGTTTATTGTCATAATGTTGGCTTATGATTTAGTGCTTACATTCACTGTTTATTGTCATAATGTTGGCTTATGATTTAGTGCTTACATTCACTGTTTATTGTCATAATGTTGGCTTATGATTTAGTGCTTACATTCACTGTTTATTGTCATAATGTTGGCTTATGATTTAGTGCTTACATTCACTGTTTATTGTCATAATGTTGGCTTATGATTTAGTGCTTACATTCACTGTTTATTGTCATAATGTTGGCTTATGATTTAGTGCTTACATTCACTGTTTATTGTTATATTGTTGGCTTATGATTTAGTGCTTACATTCACTGTTTATTGTCATAATGTTGGCTTATGATTTAGTGCTTACATTCACTGTTTATTGTCATAATGTTGGCTTATGATTTAGTGCTTACATTCACTGTTTATTGTCATAATGTTGGCTTATGATTTAGTGCTTACATTCACTGTTTATTGTCATAATGTTGGCTTATGATTTAGTGCTTACATTCACTGTTTATTGTCATAATGTTGGCTTATGATTTAGTGCTTACATTCACTGTTTATTGTCATAATGTTGGCTTATGATTTAGTGCTTACATTCACTGTTTATTGTCATAATGTTGGCTTATGATTTAGTGCTTACATTCACTGTTTATTGTTATATTGTTGGCTTATGATTTAGTGCTTACATTCACTGTTTATTGTCATATTGTTGGCTTATGATTTAGTGCTTACATTCACTGTTTATTGTTATATTGTTGGCTTATGATTTAGTGCTTACATTCACTGTTTATTGTCATAATGTTGGCTTATGATTTAGTGCTTACATTCACTGTTTATTGTCATAATGTTGGCTTATGATTTAGTGCTTACATTCACTGTTTATTGTCATAATGTTGGCTTATGATTTAGTGCTTACATTCACTGTTTATTGTCATAATGTTGGCTTATGATTTAGTGCTTACATTCACTGTTTATTGTCATAATGTTGGCTTATGATTTAGTGCTTACATTCACTGTTTATTGTCATAATGTTGGCTTATGATTTAGTGCTTACATTCACTGTTTATTGTCATAATGTTGGCTTATGATTTAGTGCTTACATTCACTGTTTATTGTCATAATGTTGGCTTATGATTTAGTGCTTACATTCACTGTTTATTGTCATAATGTTGGCTTATGATTTAGTGCTTACATTCACTGTTTATTGTTATAATGTTGGCTTATGATTTAGTGCTTACATTCACTGTTTATTGTTATATTGTTGGCTTATGATTTAGTGCTTACATTCACTGTTTATTGTCATAATGTTGGCTTATGATTTAGTGCTTACATTCACTGTTTATTGTCATAATGTTGGCTTATGATTTAGTGCTTACATTCACTGTTTATTGTTATATTGTTGGCTTATGATTTAGTGCTTACATTCACTGTTTATTGTCATAATGTTGGCTTATGATTTAGTGCTTACATTCACTGTTTATTGTTATATTGTTGGCTTATGATTTAGTGCTTACATTCACTGTTTATTGTCATAATGTTGGCTTATGATTTAGTGCTTACATTCACTGTTTATTGTCATAATGTTGGCTTATGATTTAGTGCTTACATTCACTGTTTATTGTCATAATGTTGGCTTATGATTTAGTGCTTACATTCACTGTTTATTGTCATAATGTTGGCTTATGATTTAGTGCTTACATTCACTGTTTATTGTCATAATGTTGGCTTATGATTTAGTGCTTACATTCACTGTTTATTGTCATAATGTTGGCTTATGATTTAGTGCTTACATTCACTGTTTATTGTCATAATGTTGGCTTATGATTTAGTGCTTACATTCACTGTTTATTGTCATAATGTTGGCTTATGATTTAGTGCTTACATTCACTGTTTATTGTCATAATGTTGGCTTATGATTTAGTGCTTACATTCACTGTTTATTGTCATAATGTTGGCTTATGATTTAGTGCTTACATTCACTGTTTATTGTCATAATGTTGGCTTATGATTTAGTGCTTACATTCACTGTTTATTGTCATAATGTTGGCTTATGATTTAGTGCTTACATTCACTGTTTATTGTCATAATGTTGGCTTATGATTTAGTGCTTACATTCACTGTTTATTGTCATAATGTTGGCTTATGATTTAGTGCTTACATTCACTGTTTATTGTCATAATGTTGGCTTATGATTTAGTGCTTACATTCACTGTTTATTGTCATAATGTTGGCTTATGATTTAGTGCTTACATTCACTGTTTATTGTCATAATGTTGGCTTATGATTTAGTGCTTACATTCACTGTTTATTGTCATAATGTTGGCTTATGATTTAGTGCTTACATTCACTGTTTATTGTCATAATGTTGGCTTATGATTTAGTGCTTACATTCACTGTTTATTGTCATAATGTTGGCTTATGATTTAGTGCTTACATTCACTGTTTATTGTCATAATGTTGGCTTATGATTTAGTGCTTACATTCACTGTTTATTGTTATATTGTTGGCTTATGATTTAGTGCTTACATTCACTGTTTATTGTCATAATGTTGGCTTATGATTTAGTGCTTACATTCACTGTTTATTGTCATAATGTTGGCTTATGATTTAGTGCTTACATTCACTGTTTATTGTCATAATGTTGGCTTATGATTTAGTGCTTACATTCACTGTTTATTGTCATAATGTTGGCTTATGATTTAGTGCTTACATTCACTGTTTATTGTCATAATGTTGGCTTATGATTTAGTGCTTACATTCACTGTTTATTGTCATAATGTTGGCTTATGATTTAGTGCTTACATTCACTGTTTATTGTCATAATGTTGGCTTATGATTTAGTGCTTACATTCACTGTTTATTGTCATAATGTTGGCTTATGATTTAGTGCTTACATTCACTGTTTATTGTCATAATGTTGGCTTATGATTTAGTGCTTACATTCACTGTTTATTGTCATAATGTTGGCTTATGATTTAGTGCTTACATTCACTGTTTATTGTCATAATGTTGGCTTATGATTTAGTGCTTACATTCACTGTTTATTGTTATATTGTTGGCTTATGATTTAGTGCTTACATTCACTGTTTATTGTTATAATGTTGGCTTATGATTTAGTGCTTACATTCACTGTTTATTGTCATAATGTTGGCTTATGATTTAGTGCTTACATTCACTGTTTATTGTCATAATGTTGGCTTATGATTTAGTGCTTACATTCACTGTTTATTGTCATAATGTTGGCTTATGATTTAGTGCTTACATTCACTGTTTATTGTCATAATGTTGGCTTATGATTTAGTGCTTACATTCACTGTTTATTGTCATAATGTTGGCTTATGATTTAGTGCTTACATTCACTGTTTATTGTCATAATGTTGGCTTATGATTTAGTGCTTACATTCACTGTTTATTGTCATAATGTTGGCTTATGATTTAGTGCTTACATTCACTGTTTATTGTCATAATGTTGGCTTATGATTTAGTGCTTACATTCACTGTTTATTGTCATAATGTTGGCTTATGATTTAGTGCTTACATTCACTGTTTATTGTCATAATGTTGGCTTATGATTTAGTGCTTACATTCACTGTTTATTGTCATAATGTTGGCTTATGATTTAGTGCTTACATTCACTGTTTATTGTTATATTGTTGGCTTATGATTTAGTGCTTACATTCACTGTTTATTGTCATAATGTTGGCTTATGATTTAGTGCTTACATTCACTGTTTATTGTCATAATGTTGGCTTATGATTTAGTGCTTACATTCACTGTTTATTGTCATAATGTTGGCTTATGATTTAGTGCTTACATTCACTGTTTATTGTCATAATGTTGGCTTATGATTTAGTGCTTACATTCACTGTTTATTGTCATATGTTGGCTCATGATTTAGTGCTTACATTCACTGTTTATTGTCATAATGTTGGCTTATGATTTAGTGCTTACATTCACTGTTTATTGTTATATTGTTGGCTTATGATTTAGTGCTTACATTCACTGTTTATTGTTATATTGTTGGCTTATGATTTAGTGCTTACATTCACTGTTTATTGTCATAATGTTGGCTTATGATTTAGTGCTTACATTCACTGTTTATTGTCATAATGTTGGCTTATGATTTAGTGCTTACATTCACTGTTTATTGTCATAATGTTGGCTTATGATTTAGTGCTTACATTCACTGTTTATTGTCATAATGTTGGCTTATGATTTAGTGCTTACATTCACTGTTTATTGTCATAATGTTGGCTTATGATTTAGTGCTTACATTCACTGTTTATTGTCATAATGTTGGCTTATGATTTAGTGCTTACATTCACTGTTTATTGTCATAATGTTGGCTTATGATTTAGTGCTTACATTCACTGTTTATTGTCATAATGTTGGCTTATGATTTAGTGCTTACATTCACTGTTTATTGTCATAATGTTGGCTTATGATTTAGTGCTTACATTCACTGTTTATTGTCATAATGTTGGCTTATGATTTAGTGCTTACATTCACTGTTTATTGTCATAATGTTGGCTTATGATTTAGTGCTTACATTCACTGTTTATTGTCATAATGTTGGCTTATGATTTAGTGCTTACATTCACTGTTTATTGTCATAATGTTGGCTTATGATTTAGTGCTTACATTCACTGTTTATTGTCATAATGTTGGCTTATGATTTAGTGCTTACATTCACTGTTTATTGTCATAATGTTGGCTTATGATTTAGTGCTTACATTCACTGTTTATTGTTATATTGTTGGCTTATGATTTAGTGCTTACATTCACTGTTTATTGTTATATTGTTGGCTTATGATTTAGTGCTTACATTCACTGTTTATTGTCATAATGTTGGCTTATGATTTAGTGCTTACATTCACTGTTTATTGTCATAATGTTGGCTTATGATTTAGTGCTTACATTCACTGTTTATTGTCATAATGTTGGCTTATGATTTAGTGCTTACATTCACTGTTTATTGTCATAATGTTGGCTTATGATTTAGTGCTTACATTCACTGTTTATTGTCATAATGTTGGCTTATGATTTAGTGCTTACATTCACTGTTTATGATTTGTTCATAATGTTGGCTTATGATTTAGTGCTTACATTCACTGTTTATTGTTATATTGTTGGCTTATGATTTAGTGCTTACATTCACTGTTTATTGTTATAATGTTGGCTTATGATTTAGTGCTTACATTCACTGTTTATTGTCATAATGTTGGCTTATGATTTAGTGCTTACATTCACTGTTTATTGTCATAATGTTGGCTTATGATTTAGTGCTTACATTCACTGTTTATTGTCATAATGTTGGCTTATGATTTAGTGCTTACATTCACTGTTTATTGTCATAATGTTGGCTTATGATTTAGTGCTTACATTCACTGTTTATTGTCATAATGTTGGCTTATGATTTAGTGCTTACATTCACTGTTTATTGTCATAATGTTGGCTTATGATTTAGTGCTTACATTCACTGTTTATTGTCATAATGTTGGCTTATGATTTAGTGCTTACATTCACTGTTTATTGTCATAATGTTGGCTTATGATTTAGTGCTTACATTCACTGTTTATTGTCATAATGTTGGCTTATGATTTAGTGCTTACATTCACTGTTTATTGTCATAATGTTGGCTTATGATTTAGTGCTTACATTCACTGTTTATTGTCATAATGTTGGCTTATGATTTAGTGCTTACATTCACTGTTTATTGTCATAATGTTGGCTTATGATTTAGTGCTTACATTCACTGTTTATTGTCATAATGTTGGCTTATGATTTAGTGCTTACATTCACTGTTTATTGTCATAATGTTGGCTTATGATTTAGTGCTTACATTCACTGTTTATTGTCATAATGTTGGCTTATGATTTAGTGCTTACATTCACTGTTTATTGTTATATTGTTGGCTTATGATTTAGTGCTTACATTCACTGTTTATTGTCATAATGTTGGCTTATGATTTAGTGCTTACATTCACTGTTTATTGTTATAATGTTGGCTTATGATTTAGTGCTTACATTCACTGTTTATTGTCATAATGTTGGCTTATGATTTAGTGCTTACATTCACTGTTTATTGTCATAATGTTGGCTTATGATTTAGTGCTTACATTCACTGTTTATTGTCATAATGTTGGCTTATGATTTAGTGCTTACATTCACTGTTTATTGTCATAATGTTGGCTTATGATTTAGTGCTTACATTCACTGTTTATTGTCATAATGTTGGCTTATGATTTAGTGCTTACATTCACTGTTTATTGTCATAATGTTGGCTTATGATTTAGTGCTTACATTCACTGTTTATTGTCATAATGTTGGCTTATGATTTAGTGCTTACATTCACTGTTTATTGTCATAATGTTGGCTTATGATTTAGTGCTTACATTCACTGTTTATTGTCATAATGTTGGCTTATGATTTAGTGCTTACATTCACTGTTTATTGTCATAATGTTGGCTTATGATTTAGTGCTTACATTCACTGTTTATTGTCATAATGTTGGCTTATGATTTAGTGCTTACATTCACTGTTTATTGTCATAATGTTGGCTTATGATTTAGTGCTTACATTCACTGTTTATTGTCATAATGTTGGCTTATGATTTAGTGCTTACATTCACTGTTTATTGTTATATTGTTGGCTTATGATTTAGTGCTTACATTCACTGTTTATTGTTATATTGTTGGCTTATGATTTAGTGCTTACATTCACTGTTTATTGTCATAATGTTGGCTTATGATTTAGTGCTTACATTCACTGTTTATTGTCATAATGTTGGCTTATGATTTAGTGCTTACATTCACTGTTTATTGTCATAATGTTGGCTTATGATTTAGTGCTTACATTCACTGTTTATTGTCATATTGTTGGCTTATGATTTAGTGCTTACATTCACTGTTTATTGTCATAATGTTGGCTTATGATTTAGTGCTTACATTCACTGTTTATTGTCATAATGTTGGCTTATGATTTAGTGCTTACATTCACTGTTTATTGTCATAATGTTGGCTTATGATTTAGTGCTTACATTCACTGTTTATTGTCATAATGTTGGCTTATGATTTAGTGCTTACATTCACTGTTTATTGTCATAATGTTGGCTTATGATTTAGTGCTTACATTCACTGTTTATTGTCATAATGTTGGCTTATGATTTAGTGCTTACATTCACTGTTTATTGTCATAATGTTGGCTTATGATTTAGTGCTTACATTCACTGTTTATTGTCATAATGTTGGCTTATGATTTAGTGCTTACATTCACTGTTTATTGTCATAATGTTGGCTTATGATTTAGTGCTTACATTCACTGTTTATTGTCATAATGTTGGCTTATGATTTAGTGCTTACATTCACTGTTTATTGTTATATTGTTGGCTTATGATTTAGTGCTTACATTCACTGTTTATTGTTATATTGTTGGCTTATGATTTAGTGCTTACATTCACTGTTTATTGTCATAATGTTGGCTTATGATTTAGTGCTTACATTCACTGTTTATTGTCATAATGTTGGCTTATGATTTAGTGCTTACATTCACTGTTTATTGTCATAATGTTGGCTTATGATTTAGTGCTTACATTCACTGTTTATTGTCATAATGTTGGCTTATGATTTAGTGCTTACATTCACTGTTTATTGTCATAATGTTGGCTTATGATTTAGTGCTTACATTCACTGTTTATTGTCATAATGTTGGCTTATGATTTAGTGCTTACATTCACTGTTTATTGTCATAATGTTGGCTTATGATTTAGTGCTTACATTCACTGTTTATTGTCATAATGTTGGCTTATGATTTAGTGCTTACATTCACTGTTTATTGTCATAATGTTGGCTTATGATTTAGTGCTTACATTCACTGTTTATTGTCATAATGTTGGCTTATGATTTAGTGCTTACATTCACTGTTTATTGTCATAATGTTGGCTTATGATTTAGTGCTTACATTCACTGTTTATTGTCATAATGTTGGCTTATGATTTAGTGCTTACATTCACTGTTTATTGTCATAATGTTGGCTTATGATTTAGTGCTTACATTCACTGTTTATTGTCATAATGTTGGCTTATGATTTAGTGCTTACATTCACTGTTTATTGTCATAATGTTGGCTTATGATTTAGTGCTTACATTCACTGTTTATTGTCATAATGTTGGCTTATGATTTAGTGCTTACATTCACTGTTTATTGTCATAATGTTGGCTTATGATTTAGTGCTTACATTCACTGTTTATTGTCATAATGTTGGCTTATGATTTAGTGCTTACATTCACTGTTTATTGTTATATTGTTGGCTTATGATTTAGTGCTTACATTCACTGTTTATTGTTATATTGTTGGCTTATGATTTAGTGCTTACATTCACTGTTTATTGTCATAATGTTGGCTTATGATTTAGTGCTTACATTCACTGTTTATTGTCATAATGTTGGCTTATGATTTAGTGCTTACATTCACTGTTTATTGTCATAATGTTGGCTTATGATTTAGTGCTTACATTCACTGTTTATTGTCATAATGTTGGCTTATGATTTAGTGCTTACATTCACTGTTTATTGTCATAATGTTGGCTTATGATTTAGTGCTTACATTCACTGTTTATTGTCATAATGTTGGCTTATGATTTAGTGCTTACATTCACTGTTTATTGTCATAATGTTGGCTTATGATTTAGTGCTTACATTCACTGTTTATTGTCATAATGTTGGCTTATGATTTAGTGCTTACATTCACTGTTTATTGTCATAATGTTGGCTTATGATTTAGTGCTTACATTCACTGTTTATTGTCATAATGTTGGCTTATGATTTAGTGCTTACATTCACTGTTTATTGTCATAATGTTGGCTTATGATTTAGTGCTTACATTCACTGTTTATTGTCATAATGTTGGCTTATGATTTAGTGCTTACATTCACTGTTTATTGTCATAATGTTGGCTTATGATTTAGTGCTTACATTCACTGTTTATTGTCATAATGTTGGCTTATGATTTAGTGCTTACATTCACTGTTTATTGTTATATTGTTGGCTTATGATTTAGTGCTTACATTCACTGTTTATTGTCATAATGTTGGCTTATGATTTAGTGCTTACATTCACTGTTTATTGTCATAATGTTGGCTTATGATTTAGTGCTTACATTCACTGTTTATTGTCATAATGTTGGCTTATGATTTAGTGCTTACATTCACTGTTTATTGTCATAATGTTGGCTTATGATTTAGTGCTTACATTCACTGTTTATTGTCATAATGTTGGCTTATGATTTAGTGCTTACATTCACTGTTTATTGTCATAATGTTGGCTTATGATTTAGTGCTTACATTCACTGTTTATTGTCATAATGTTGGCTTATGATTTAGTGCTTACATTCACTGTTTATTGTTATAATGTTGGCTTATGATTTAGTGCTTACATTCACTGTTTATTGTTATATTGTTGGCTTATGATTTAGTGCTTACATTCACTGTTTATTGTTATATTGTTGGCTTATGATTTAGTGCTTACATTCACTGTTTATTGTCATAATGTTGGCTTATGATTTAGTGCTTACATTCACTGTTTATTGTCATATAGTTGGCTTATGATTTAGTGCTTACATTCACTGTTTATTGTTATATTGTTGGCTTATGATTTAGTGCTTACATTCACTGTTTATTGTCATAATGTTGGCTTATGATTTAGTGCTTACATTCACTGTTTATTGTCATAATGTTGGCTTATGATTTAGTGCTTACATTCACTGTTTATTGTCATAATGTTGGCTTATGATTTAGTGCTTACATTCACTGTTTATTGTTATAATGTTGGCTTATGATTTAGTGCTTACATTCACTGTTTATTGTCATAATGTTGGCTTATGATTTAGTGCTTACATTCACTGTTTATTGTCATAATGTTGGCTTATGATTTAGTGCTTACATTCACTGTTTATTGTCATAATGTTGGCTTATGATTTAGTGCTTACATTCACTGTTTATTGTCATAATGTTGGCTTATGATTTAGTGCTTACATTCACTGTTTATTGTTATATTGTTGGCTTATGATTTAGTGCTTACATTCACTGTTTATTGTCATAATGTTGGCTTATGATTTAGTGCTTACATTCACTGTTTATTGTCATAATGTTGGCTTATGATTTAGTGCTTACATTCACTGTTTATTGTCATAATGTTGGCTTATGATTTAGTGCTTACATTCACTGTTTATTGTCATAATGTTGGCTTATGATTTAGTGCTTACATTCACTGTTTATTGTTATAATGTTGGCTTATGATTTAGTGCTTACATTCACTGTTTATTGTTATATTGTTGGCTTATGATTTAGTGCTTACATTCACTGTTTATTGTCATAATGTTGGCTTATGATTTAGTGCTTACATTCACTGTTTATTGTCATAATGTTGGCTTATGATTTAGTGCTTACATTCACTGTTTATTGTCATAATGTTGGCTTATGATTTAGTGCTTACATTCACTGTTTATTGTCATAATGTTGGCTTATGATTTAGTGCTTACATTCACTGTTTATTGTCATAATGTTGGCTTATGATTTAGTGCTTACATTCACTGTTTATTGTCATAATGTTGGCTTATGATTTAGTGCTTACATTCACTGTTTATTGTCATAATGTTGGCTTATGATTTAGTGCTTACATTCACTGTTTATTGTCATAATGTTGGCTTATGATTTAGTGCTTACATTCACTGTTTATTGTCATAATGTTGGCTTATGATTTAGTGCTTACATTCACTGTTTATTGTCATAATGTTGGCTTATGATTTAGTGCTTACATTCACTGTTTATTGTCATAATGTTGGCTTATGATTTAGTGCTTACATTCACTGTTTATTGTCATAATGTTGGCTTATGATTTAGTGCTTACATTCACTGTTTATTGTCATAATGTTGGCTTATGATTTAGTGCTTACATTCACTGTTTATTGTCATAATGTTGGCTTATGATTTAGTGCTTACATTCACTGTTTATTGTCATAATGTTGGCTTATGATTTAGTGCTTACATTCACTGTTTATTGTCATAATGTTGGCTTATGATTTAGTGCTTACATTCACTGTTTATTGTCATAATGTTGGCTTATGATTTAGTGCTTACATTCACTGTTTATTGTCATAATGTTGGCTTATGATTTAGTGCTTACATTCACTGTTTATTGTCATAATGTTGGCTTATGATTTAGTGCTTACATTCACTGTTTATTGTCATAATGTTGGCTTATGATTTAGTGCTTACATTCACTGTTTATTGTCATAATGTTGGCTTATGATTTAGTGCTTACATTCACTGTTTATTGTCATAATGTTGGCTTATGATTTAGTGCTTACATTCACTGTTTATTGTTATATTGTTGGCTTATGATTTAGTGCTTACATTCACTGTTTATTGTCATAATGTTGGCTTATGATTTAGTGCTTACATTCACTGTTTATTGTCATAATGTTGGCTTATGATTTAGTGCTTACATTCACTGTTTATTGTCATAATGTTGGCTTATGATTTAGTGCTTACATTCACTGTTTATTGTCATAATGTTGGCTTATGATTTAGTGCTTACATTCACTGTTTATTGTCATAATGTTGGCTTATGATTTAGTGCTTACATTCACTGTTTATTGTTATATTGTTGGCTTATGATTTAGTGCTTACATTCACTGTTTATTGTCATAATGTTGGCTTATGATTTAGTGCTTACATTCACTGTTTATTGTCATAATGTTGGCTTATGATTTAGTGCTTACATTCACTGTTTATTGTCATAATGTTGGCTTATGATTTAGTGCTTACATTCACTGTTTATTGTCATAATGTTGGCTTATGATTTAGTGCTTACATTCACTGTTTATTGTCATAATGTTGGCTTATGATTTAGTGCTTACATTCACTGTTTATTGTCATAATGTTGGCTTATGATTTAGTGCTTACATTCACTGTTTATTGTCATAATGTTGGCTTATGATTTAGTGCTTACATTCACTGTTTATTGTCATAATGTTGGCTTATGATTTAGTGCTTACATTCACTGTTTATTGTCATAATGTTGGCTTATGATTTAGTGCTTACATTCACTGTTTATTGTCATAATGTTGGCTTATGATTTAGTGCTTACATTCACTGTTTATTGTCATAATGTTGGCTTATGATTTAGTGCTTACATTCACTGTTTATTGTCATAATGTTGGCTTATGATTTAGTGCTTACATTCACTGTTTATTGTCATAATGTTGGCTTATGATTTAGTGCTTACATTCACTGTTTATTGTCATAATGTTGGCTTATGATTTAGTGCTTACATTCACTGTTTATTGTCATATGTTGGCTTATGATTTAGTGCTTACATTCACTGTTTATTGTCATAATGTTGGCTTATGATTTAGTGCTTACATTCACTGTTTATTGTCATAATGTTGGCTTATGATTTAGTGCTTACATTCACTGTTTATTGTTATATTGTTGGCTTATGATTTAGTGCTTACATTCACTGTTTATTGTCATAATGTTGGCTTATGATTTAGTGCTTACATTCACTGTTTATTGTCATAATGTTGGCTTATGATTTAGTGCTTACATTCACTGTTTATTGTCATAATGTTGGCTTATGATTTAGTGCTTACATTCACTGTTTATGATTTAGTGCTTACATTCACTGTTTATTGTCAATGTTGGCTTATGATTTAGTGCTTACATTCACTGTTTATTGTCATAATGTTGGCTTATGATTTAGTGCTTACATTCACTGTTTATTGTCATAATGTTGGCTTATGATTTAGTGCTTACATTCACTGTTTATTGTCATAATGTTGGCTTATGATTTAGTGCTTACATTCACTGTTTATTGTCATAATGTTGGCTTATGATTTAGTGCTTACATTCACTGTTTATTGTCATAATGTTGGCTTATGATTTAGTGCTTACATTCACTGTTTATTGTCATAATGTTGGCTTATGATTTAGTGCTTACATTCACTGTTTATTGTCATAATGTTGGCTTATGATTTAGTGCTTACATTCACTGTTTATTGTCATAATGTTGGCTTATGATTTAGTGCTTACATTCACTGTTTATTGTCATAATGTTGGCTTATGATTTAGTGCTTACATTCACTGTTTATTGTCATAATGTTGGCTTATGATTTAGTGCTTACATTCACTGTTTATTGTTATATTGTTGGCTTATGATTTAGTGCTTACATTCACTGTTTATTGTTATATTGTTGGCTTATGATTTAGTGCTTACATTCACTGTTTATTGTCATAATGTTGGCTTATGATTTAGTGCTTACATTCACTGTTTATTGTCATAATGTTGGCTTATGATTTAGTGCTTACATTCACTGTTTATTGTCATAATGTTGGCTTATGATTTAGTGCTTACATTCACTGTTTATTGTCATAATGTTGGCTTATGATTTAGTGCTTACATTCACTGTTTATTGTCATAATTCAGTGCTTACATTCACTGTTTATTGTCATAATGTTGGCTTATGATTTAGTGCTTACATTCACTGTTTATTGTCATAATGTTGGCTTATGATTTAGTGCTTACATTCACTGTTTATTGTCATAATGTTGGCTTATGATTTAGTGCTTACATTCACTGTTTATTGTTATAATGTTGGCTTATGATTTAGTGCTTACATTCACTGTTTATTGTCATAATGTTGGCTTATGATTTAGTGCTTACATTCACTGTTTATTGTCATAATGTTGGCTTATGATTTAGTGCTTACATTCACTGTTTATTGTTATAATGTTGGCTTATGATTTAGTGCTTACATTCACTGTTTATTGTCATAATGTTGGCTTATGATTTAGTGCTTACATTCACTGTTTATTGTCATAATGTTGGCTTATGATTTAGTGCTTACATTCACTGTTTATTGTCATAATGTTGGCTTATGATTTAGTGCTTACATTCACTGTTTATTGTTATATTGTTGGCTTATGATTTAGTGCTTACATTCACTGTTTATTGTCATAATGTTGGCTTATGATTTAGTGCTTACATTCACTGTTTATTGTCATAATGTTGGCTTATGATTTAGTGCTTACATTCACTGTTTATTGTCATAATGTTGGCTTATGATTTAGTGCTTACATTCACTGTTTATTGTCATAATGTTGGCTTATGATTTAGTGCTTACATTCACTGTTTATTGTTATATTGTTGGCTTATGATTTAGTGCTTACATTCACTGTTTATTGTCATAATGTTGGCTTATGATTTAGTGCTTACATTCACTGTTTATTGTCATAATGTTGGCTTATGATTTAGTGCTTACATTCACTGTTTATTGTCATAATGTTGGCTTATGATTTAGTGCTTACATTCACTGTTTATTGTCATAATGTTGGCTTATGATTTAGTGCTTACATTCACTGTTTATTGTTATATTGTTGGCTTATGATTTAGTGCTTACATTCACTGTTTATTGTTATATTGTTGGCTTATGATTTAGTGCTTACATTCACTGTTTATTGTCATAATGTTGGCTTATGATTTAGTGCTTACATTCACTGTTTATTGTCATAATGTTGGCTTATGATTTAGTGCTTACATTCACTGTTTATTGTTATATTGTTGGCTTATGATTTAGTGCTTACATTCACTGTTTATTGTCATAATGTTGGCTTATGATTTAGTGCTTACATTCACTGTTTATTGTCATAATGTTGGCTTATGATTTAGTGCTTACATTCACTGTTTATTGTCATAATGTTGGCTTATGATTTAGTGCTTACATTCACTGTTTATTGTCATAATGTTGGCTTATGATTTAGTGCTTACATTCACTGTTTATTGTCATAATGTTGGCTTATGATTTAGTGCTTACATTCACTGTTTATTGTCATAATGTTGGCTTATGATTTAGTGCTTACATTCACTGTTTATTGTCATAATGTTGGCTTATGATTTAGTGCTTACATTCACTGTTTATTGTCATAATGTTGGCTTATGATTTAGTGCTTACATTCACTGTTTATTGTCATAATGTTGGCTTATGATTTAGTGCTTACATTCACTGTTTATTGTCATAATGTTGGCTTATGATTTAGTGCTTACATTCACTGTTTATTGTCATAATGTTGGCTTATGATTTAGTGCTTACATTCACTGTTTATTGTCATAATGTTGGCTTATGATTTAGTGCTTACATTCACTGTTTATTGTCATAATGTTGGCTTATGATTTAGTGCTTACATTCACTGTTTATTGTCATAATGTTGGCTTATGATTTAGTGCTTACATTCACTGTTTATTGTCATAATGTTGGCTTATGATTTAGTGCTTACATTCACTGTTTATTGTCATAATGTTGGCTTATGATTTAGTGCTTACATTCACTGTTTATTGTCATAATGTTGGCTTATGATTTAGTGCTTACATTCACTGTTTATTGTTTATATAATGTTGGCTTATGATTTAGTGCTTACATTCACTGTTTATTGTCATAATGTTGGCTTATGATTTAGTGCTTACATTCACTGTTTATTGTCATAATGTTGGCTTATGATTTAGTGCTTACATTCACTGTTTATTGTCATAATGTTGGCTTATGATTTAGTGCTTACATTCACTGTTTATTGTCATAATGTTGGCTTATGATTTAGTGCTTACATTCACTGTTTATTGTCATAATGTTGGCTTATGATTTAGTGCTTACATTCACTGTTTATTGTCATAATGTTGGCTTATGATTTAGTGCTTACATTCACTGTTTATTGTCATAATGTTGGCTTATGATTTAGTGCTTACATTCACTGTTTATTGTTATAATGTTGGCTTATGATTTAGTGCTTACATTCACTGTTTATTGTTATATTGTTGGCTTATGATTTAGTGCTTACATTCACTGTTTATTGTTATATTGTTGGCTTATGATTTAGTGCTTACATTCACTGTTTATTGTCATAATGTTGGCTTATGATTTAGTGCTTACATTCACTGTTTATTGTTATATTGTTGGCTTATGATTTAGTGCTTACATTCACTGTTTATTGTTATAATGTTGGCTTATGATTTAGTGCTTACATTCACTGTTTATTGTTATAATGTTGGCTTATGATTTAGTGCTTACATTCACTGTTTATTGTCATAATGTTGGCTTATGATTTAGTGCTTACATTCACTGTTTATTGTCATAATGTTGGCTTATGATTTAGTGCTTACATTCACTGTTTATTGTCATAATGTTGGCTTATGATTTAGTGCTTACATTCACTGTTTATTGTCATAATGTTGGCTTATGATTTAGTGCTTACATTCACTGTTTATTGTCATAATGTTGGCTTATGATTTAGTGCTTACATTCACTGTTTATTGTCATAATGTTGGCTTATGATTTAGTGCTTACATTCACTGTTTATTGTCATAATGTTGGCTTATGATTTAGTGCTTACATTCACTGTTTATTGTTATATTGTTGGCTTATGATTTAGTGCTTACATTCACTGTTTATTGTTATATTGTTGGCTTATGATTTAGTGCTTACATTCACTGTTTATTGTTATAATGTTGGCTTATGATTTAGTGCTTACATTCACTGTTTATTGTCATAATGTTGGCTTATGATTTAGTGCTTACATTCACTGTTTATTGTTATAATGTTGGCTTATGATTTAGTGCTTACATTCACTGTTTATTGTCATATTGTTGGCTTATGATTTAGTGCTTACATTCACTGTTTATTGTTATATTGTTGGCTTATGATTTAGTGCTTACATTCACTGTTTATTGTTATATTGTTGGCTTATGATTTAGTGCTTACATTCACTGTTTATTGTTTATTGCTTACATTATATTCATAGTTGGCTTATGATTGTTTATTGTCATAATGTTGGCTTATGATTTAGTGCTTACATTCACTGTTTATTGTCATAATGTTGGCTTATGATTTAGTGCTTACATTCACTGTTTATTGTCATAATGTTGGCTTATGATTTAGTGCTTACATTCACTGTTTATTGTCATAATGTTGGCTTATGATTTAGTGCTTACATTCACTGTTTATTGTCATAATGTTGGCTTATGATTTAGTGCTTACATTCACTGTTTATTGTTATATGTTGGCTTATGATTTAGTGCTTACATTCACTGTTTATTGTCATAATGTTGGCTTATGATTTAGTGCTTACATTCACTGTTTATTGTTATATTGTTGGCTTATGATTTAGTGCTTACATTCACTGTTTATTGTCATAATGTTGGCTTATGATTTAGTGCTTACATTCACTGTTTATTGTCATAATGTTGGCTTATGATTTAGTGCTTACATTCACTGTTTATTGTCATAATGTTGGCTTATGATTTAGTGCTTACATTCACTGTTTATTGTCATAATGTTGGCTTATGATTTAGTGCTTACATTCACTGTTTATTGTCATAATGTTGGCTTATGATTTAGTGCTTACATTCACTGTTTATTGTCATAATGTTGGCTTATGATTTAGTGCTTACATTCACTGTTTATTGTCATAATGTTGGCTTATGATTTAGTGCTTACATTCACTGTTTATTGTCATAATGTTGGCTTATGATTTAGTGCTTACATTCACTGTTTATTGTCATAATGTTGGCTTATGATTTAGTGCTTACATTCACTGTTTATTGTCATAATGTTGGCTTATGATTTAGTGCTTACATTCACTGTTTATTGTTATATTGTTGGCTTATGATTTAGTGCTTACATTCACTGTTTATTGTCATAATGTTGGCTTATGATTTAGTGCTTACATTCACTGTTTATTGTCATAATGTTGGCTTATGATTTAGTGCTTACATTCACTGTTTATTGTCATAATGTTGGCTTATGATTTAGTGCTTACATTCACTGTTTATTGTCATAATGTTGGCTTATGATTTAGTGCTTACATTCACTGTTTATTGTCATAATGTTGGCTTATGATTTAGTGCTTACATTCACTGTTTATTGTCATAATGTTGGCTTATGATTTAGTGCTTACATTCACTGTTTATTGTCATAATGTTGGCTTATGATTTAGTGCTTACATTCACTGTTTATTGTCATAATGTTGGCTTATGATTTAGTGCTTACATTCACTGTTTATTGTCATAATGTTGGCTTATGATTTAGTGCTTACATTCACTGTTTATTGTCATAATGTTGGCTTATGATTTAGTGCTTACATTCACTGTTTATTGTCATAATGTTGGCTTATGATTTAGTGCTTACATTCACTGTTTATTGTTATATTGTTGGCTTATGATTTAGTGCTTACATTCACTGTTTATTGTCATAATGTTGGCTTATGATTTAGTGCTTACATTCACTGTTTATTGTCATAATGTTGGCTTATGATTTAGTGCTTACATTCACTGTTTATTGTCATAATGTTGGCTTATGATTTAGTGCTTACATTCACTGTTTATTGTCATAATGTTGGCTTATGATTTAGTGCTTACATTCACTGTTTATTGTCATAATGTTGGCTTATGATTTAGTGCTTACATTCACTGTTTATTGTCATAATGTTGGCTTATGATTTAGTGCTTACATTCACTGTTTATTGTCATAATGTTGGCTTATGATTTAGTGCTTACATTCACTGTTTATTGTCATAATGTTGGCTTATGATTTAGTGCTTACATTCACTGTTTATTGTCATAATGTTGGCTTATGATTTAGTGCTTACATTCACTGTTTATTGTCATAATGTTGGCTTATGATTTAGTGCTTACATTCACTGTTTATTGTCATAATGTTGGCTTATGATTTAGTGCTTACATTCACTGTTTATTGTCATAATGTTGGCTTATGATTTAGTGCTTACATTCACTGTTTATTGTCATAATGTTGGCTTATGATTTAGTGCTTACATTCACTGTTTATTGTCATAATGTTGGCTTATGATTTAGTGCTTACATTCACTGTTTATTGTTATATTGTTGGCTTATGATTTAGTGCTTACATTCACTGTTTATTGTTATATTGTTGGCTTATGATTAGTGCTTACATTCACTGTTTATTGTGATAATGTTGGCTTATGATTTAGTGCTTACATTCACTGTTTATTGTCATAATGTTGGCTTATGATTTAGTGCTTACATTCACTGTTTATTGTCATAATGTTGGCTTATGATTTAGTGCTTACATTCACTGTTTATTGTCATAATGTTGGCTTATGATTTAGTGCTTACATTCACTGTTTATTGTCATAATGTTGGCTTATGATTTAGTGCTTACATTCACTGTTTATTGTTATATTGTTGGCTTATGATTTAGTGCTTACATTCACTGTTTATTGTCATAATGTTGGCTTATGATTTAGTGCTTACATTCACTGTTTATTGTCATATTGTTGGCTTATGATTTAGTGCTTACATTCACTGTTTATTGTCATAATGTTGGCTTATGATTTAGTGCTTACATTCACTGTTTATTGTTATATTGTTGGCTTATGATTTAGTGCTTACATTCACTGTTTATTGTTATATTGTTGGCTTATGATTTAGTGCTTACATTCACTGTTTATTGTTATATATGTTGGCTTATGATTTAGTGCTTACATTCACTGTTTATTGTCATAATGTTGGCTTATGATTTAGTGCTTACATTCACTGTTTATTGTTATATTGTTGGCTTATGATTTAGTGCTTACATTCACTGTTTATTGTCATAATGTTGGCTTATGATTTAGTGCTTACATTCACTGTTTATTGTCATAATGTTGGCTTATGATTTAGTGCTTACATTCACTGTTTATTGTCATAATGTTGGCTTATGATTTAGTGCTTACATTCACTGTTTATTGTCATAATGTTGGCTTATGATTTAGTGCTTACATTCACTGTTTATTGTCATAATGTTGGCTTATGATTTAGTGCTTACATTCACTGTTTATTGTCATAATGTTGGCTTATGATTTAGTGCTTACATTCACTGTTTATTGTCATAATGTTGGCTTATGATTTAGTGCTTACATTCACTGTTTATTGTCATAATGTTGGCTTATGATTTAGTGCTTACATTCACTGTTTATTGTCATAATGTTGGCTTATGATTTAGTGCTTACATTCACTGTTTATTGTCATAATGTTGGCTCATGATTTAGTGCTTACATTCACTGTTTATTGTCATAATGTTGGCTTATGATTTAGTGCTTACATTCACTGTTTATTGTCATATTGTTGGCTTATGATTTAGTGCTTACATTCACTGTTTATTGTTATATTGTTGGCTTATGATTTAGTGCTTACATTCACTGTTTATTGTGATAATGTTGGCTTATGATTTAGTGCTTACATTCACTGTTTATTGTCATAATGTTGGCTTATGATTTAGTGCTTACATTCACTGTTTATTGTCATAATGTTGGCTTATGATTTAGTGCTTACATTCACTGTTTATTGTCATAATGTTGGCTTATGATTTAGTGCTTACATTCACTGTTTATTGTCATAATGTTGGCTTATGATTTAGTGCTTACATTCACTGTTTATTGTCATAATGTTGGCTTATGATTTAGTGCTTACATTCACTGTTTATTGTCATAATGTTGGCTTATGATTTAGTGCTTACATTCACTGTTTATTGTTATATTGTTGGCTTATGATTTAGTGCTTACATTCACTGTTTATTGTTATATTGTTGGCTTATGATTTAGTGCTTACATTCACTGTTTATTGTTATATTGTTGGCTTATGATTTAGTGCTTACATTCACTGTATTGTCAAAATGTTGGCTTATGATGTAGTGCTTACATTCACTGTTTATTGTTATATTGTTGGCTTATGATTTAGTGCTTACATGCATTGTTTATTGTTATATTGTTGGTTTATGATTTAGTGCTTACATTCACTGTTTATTGTTATATAGTTCGCTTATGATTTAGTGCTTACATTCACTGTTTATTGTCATAATGTTGGCTTATGATTTAGTGCTTACATTCACTGTTTATTGTTATATTGTTGGCTTATGATTTAGTGCTTACATTCACTGTTTATTGTCATAATGTTGGCTTATGATTTAGTGCTTACATTCACTGTTTATTGTCATAATGTTGGCTTATGATTTAGTGCTTACATGCACTGTTTATTGTTATATTGTTGGCTTATGATTTAGTGCTTACATGCACTGTTTATTGTTATATTGTTGGCTTATGTATTAGTGCTTACATGCACTGTTTATTGCTATATTGTTGGCTTATGTATTAGTGCTTACATGCACTGTTTATTGCTATATTGTTGGCTTATGATTTAGTGCTTACATTCACTGTTTATTGTTATATAGTTGGCTTATGATTTAGTGCTTACATGCACTGTTTATTGTTATATTGTTGGCTTATGATTTAGTGCTTACATTCACTGTTTATTGTTATATTGTTGGCTTATGATTTAGTGCTTACATTCACTGTTTATTGTTATATTGTTGGCTTATGTTTTAGTGCTTACATGCACTGTTTATTGCTATATTGTTGGCTTATGATTTAGTGCTTACATTCACTGTTTATTGTGCTATTGTTGGCTTATGATTTAGTGCTTACATTCACTGTTTATTGTTATATTGTTGGCTTATGATTTAGTGCTTACATTCACTGTTTATTGTCATAATGTTGGCTTATGATTTAGTGCTTACATTCACTGTTTATTGTCATAATGTTGGCTTATGATTTAGTGCTTACATTCACTGTTTATTGTCATAATGTTGGCTTATGATTTAGTGCTTACATGCACTGTTTATTGTTATATAGTTCGCTTATGATTTAGTGCTTACATTCACTGTTTATTGTCATAATGTTGGCTTATGATTTAGTGCTTACATTCACTGTTTATTGTTATATTGTTGGCTCATGATTTAGTGCTTACATTCAGTTTATTGTCATAATGTTGGCTTATGATTTAGTGCTTACATTCACTGTTTATTGTCATAATGTTGGCTTATGATTTAGTGCTTACATTCACTGTTTATTGTCATAATGTTGGCTTATGATTTAGTGCTTACATTCACTGTTTATTGTCATAATGTTGGCTGATGATTTAGTGCTTACATTCACTGTTTATTGTCATAATGTTGGCTGATGATTTAGCGCTTACATTCACTGTTTATTGTCATAATGTTGGCTTATGATTTAGTGCTTACATTCACTGTTTATTGTCATAATGTTGGCTTATGATTTAGTGCTTACATGCACTGATTATTGTGATAATGTTGGCTCATGATTTAGTGCTTACATTCACTGTTCATTGTCATATAGTTGGCTCATGATTTAGTGCTTACATTCACTGTTTATTGTCATAATGTTGGCTTATGATTTAGTGCTTACATTCACTGTTTATTGTTATATTGTTGGCTTATGATTTAGTGCTTACATTCACTGTTTATTTGATAATGTTGCCTTATGATTTAGTGCTTACATTCACTGTTTATTGTCATAATGTTGGCTTATGATTTAGTGCTTACATTCACTGTTTATTGTCATAATGTTGGCTTATGATTTAGTGCTTACATTCACTGTTTATTGTCATAATGTTGGCTTATGATTTAGTGCTTACATTCACTGTTTATTGTCATAATGTTGGCTTATGATTTAGTGCTTACATTCACTGTTTATTGTCATAATGTTGGCTTATGATTTAGTGCTTACATTCACTGTTTATTGTCATAATGTTGGCTTATGATTTAGTGCTTACATTCACTGTTTATTGTTATAATGTTGGCTGATGATTTAGTGCTTACATTCACTGTTTATTGTGATAATGTTGGCTTATGATTTAGTGCTTACATTCACTGTTTATTGTCATATAGTTGGCTCATGATTTAGTGCTTACATTCACTGTTTATTGTCATAATGTTGGCTTATGATTTAGTGCTTACATTCACTGTTTATTGTTATATTGTTGGCTTATGATTTAGTGCTTACATTCACTGTTTATTGTGATAATGTTGGCTTATGATTTAGTGCTTACATTCACTGTTTATTGTCATAATGTTGGCTTATGATTTAGTGCTTACATTCACTGTTTATTTTCATAATGTTGGCTTATGATTTAGTGCTTACATTCACTGTTTATTGTCATAATGTTGGCTTATGATTTAGTGCTTACATTCACTGTTTATTGTCATAATGTTGGCTTATGATTTAGTGCTTACATTCACTGTTTATTGTCATAATGTTGGCTTATGATTTAGTGCTTACATTCACTGTTTATTGTCATAATGTTGGCTTATGATTTAGTGCTTACATTCACTGTTTATTGTCATAATGTTGGCTGATGATTTAGTGCTTACATTCACTGTTTATTGTCATAATGTTGGCTTATGATTTAGTGCTTACATTCACTGTTTATTGTCATAATGTTGGCTTATGATTTAGTGCTTACATTCACTGTTTATTGTCATAATGTTGGCTGATGATTTAGTGCTTACATGCACTGATTATTGTGATAATGTTGGCTCATGATTTAGTGCTTACATTCACTGTTCATTGTCATATAGTTGGCTCATGATTTAGTGCTTACATTCACTGTTTATTCTCATAATGTTGGCTTATGATTTAGTGCTTACATTGACTGTTTATTGTTATATTGTTGGCTTATGATTTAGTGCTTACAAGCACTGTTTATTGTTATATTGTTGGCTTATGATTTAGTGCTTACATTCACTGTTTATTTGATAATGTTGCCTTATGATTTAGTGCTTACATTCACTGTTTATTGTCATAATGTTGGCTTATGATTTAGTGCTTACATTCACTGTTTATTGTCATAATGTTGGCTTATGATTTAGTGCTTACATTCACTGTTTATTGTCATAATGTTGGCTTATGATTTAGTGCTTACATTCACTGTTTATTGTCATAATATTGGCTTATGATTTAGTGCTTACATGCACTATTTATTGTTATATTGTTGGCTTATGTATTAGTGCTTACATGCACTGTTTATTGCTATATTGTTGGCTTATGATTTAGTGCTTACATGCATTGTTTATTGTTATATTGTTGGCTTATGATTTAGTGCTTACATTCACTGTATTGTCAAAATGTTGGCTTATGATTTAGTGCTTACATGCACTGTTTATTGTTATATTGTTGGCTTATGATTTAGTGCTTACATGCATTGTTTATTGTTATATTGTTGGCTTATGATTTAGTGCTTACATTCACTGTTTATTGTTATATAGTTCGCTTATGATTTAGTGCTTACATTCACTGTTTATTGTCAAAATGTTGGCTTATGATTTAGTGCTTATATTCACTGTTTATTGTTATATTGTTGGCTTATGATTTAGTGCTTACATGCATTGTTTATTGTCATAATGTTGGCTTATGATTTAGTGCTTACATTCACTGTTTATTGTTATATTGTTGGCTTATGATTTAGTGCACCAATTGGAATTCATCAGTGGCCATTAAAAAACAAAAACAGCCTTCATACTTCATTTATCATAGAGAGGAGTTTTATAACACAATGTAATACAAATTTTGTTCCTAGATAGTATGCGTTATTTCTTAATTGCTTATGTTGTAAAAGTACAGAAAATGGACATTATTCCCTTCAAACTTTGCTTTTGTGACCTGGATAATGAAATTTAGAAATTAATCTATTCGCTATGTAAAAATGGGCATATTTGTACATTTTCATTTACATAAGGTCTGAATAAAACAACGTATGAATCAAAATTTACATGTATTTATACTAAAGTTATATAAAAATGTTTAGAAGTGAGTAGTTTTTCGAGATTTGCGACTGTAATGTAAATCACTTTCACGTATCAGCCCCCAAATATAATCTCCCATCATGTTTTCGTTATACGCTCCCAGGTGACAAAAGCAAAGTTTGAAGAGGAAAATAGGTCTTTTCCATTTACTTTAGACATAAGCAATTGGGAAACAACACTTTCTGGTCAGGAACAAGAAAAAATAAAAATTGTGTTACATATTGTTATTGGATAACTTATTAAGACATGATACTTCATATTGTTACATATTGTTATTGGATAACTTATTAAGACATGATACTTCATATTGTTACATATTGTTGTTGGATAACTTATTAAGACATGATACTTTATATTGTTACATATTGTTATTGGATAACTTATTAAGACATGATACTTCATATTGTTACATATTGTTGTTGGATAACTTATTAAGACATGATACTTCATATTGTTACATATTGTTGTTGGATAACTTATTAAGACATGATACTTTATATTGTTACATATTGTTATTGGATAACTTATTAAGACATGATACTTCATATTGTTACATATTGTTGTTGGATAACTTAAGACATGATACTTCATATTGTTACACATTGTTATTGGATAACTTATTAAGACCTGATACTTCGTACATAGTCATATTAATCGACAAAGTAATAACGTTAAATCATTTCTCTCTCCTGGATCGTGTTTCTTTAATTTTTCGTTATTACGCACAAAGCTATACAATGGGCTATCTGTATTATATTAACAACAGGTATCGAAACCCGGATTTAAAATTTTAAAAACCTCAACCTAACGCTAAACCAGTGGCTAAACTCTCTTCTGTATATAAAGCCCTCGAAAATAAACAGTCAGTGGCCACTTTATTAGGTACACCTATCTAGTTCCAAGTTTAACCCTTTTTTGTCTCCAGAACACCCTGAATTCTTTGCCGCATGGATTCAACAAAATGCTGGAAAATTTCTCAGGGATTTTTGTCCATGCTGACTCGATACCTACGAGCAGTTTCTGTAGATTTGTCGACCACACATTCATCTTACCGTTCAACGTCATCCCAAAGTTGCTTTATTGGATTGAGATCTGAGGACTGTGCAGACCATTGAAGTGTAATGAAGTCACTGTCGTGTTTGTGGAACCAGCTTGAGATATTGCGTGCTTTGTGCCAGTAGCGAAGTAGCTAGTGGAAAACGAGTAGACTGTGGCCATGAAGGTCAGAAACAATATAATGGCACGCTGTGGCATTCAGATGATTCTCAATTGGTATTAAGAGATTGGTTTGGTTTTAAATAAAATTAATATAACGCGACACCAGCGTTTTTTTACTTGCACAATAATTTGTTGTAAAGTTTGAAGAATACAAGTTAAAAACTCTTCACGTGTCGGTAGAAGTAACTCCACCATCGTCAGGAGAATAAAGCATAAAGTACACACGAACTTTCTTATAAACCTTTGTAGATGGCACCACATTAAAAACATGTTCATTATTTCCATCAAAACGTTTAGAATTTTTAAAGTTTTTAACTTATATTTTTAACGTTGCAAATAAATTATTTTGCATGTAAAAAACGTTTGTGTTTGTTTCATATAGCAAAGCCACATCGGGCGATCTGCTGAGCCCACCAAGTGGAAACAGTGAAAAACGATGTCTCGTTTTTTAAAATTTTATTTAAGCTTTTTAGCGTCGGAAGTCTCCATCAAACTCACCGCTGAGCCAGTGGGGAGATTGGGGGGTAAGAAAGAAGATTTTTGGTGTTAAACCGTTTACATGTTATGTTTAATTTTTTCAGCCGAGGTGGCGTTATAATTTGCAGTCAATCCCACTATTCGTTGATAAAAGAGTAGCCCAAAATTGGCGGTGAGTGGTGACGACTAGCTGTCTACCCTCTAGTCTTACACTGCTAAATTAGGGATTTTTGACATTTTCTAGTAACACATGATCGGTTTCCCAATTACACTCTGACGCTCAGCAAAAATTCATAACAAATATTACCAAACGCCACCTAGTGACGCAAGCTTACTACTAACCACGCCAGGTAGAATATTGTACGAATGTTTCTTTGAAAATGTGTATCATCAATTTTATTTTTATTTACAGTTTTGGTTTTCAATTTTCAAATTAAAAAACGTGGGTCACAATAGCTTTGTTATTGGTAAGTCTGTGGACTTTTGACACTAAACAGTGGACAAAATGCAGATAACACATGATGAAGATTTCTTCTAAACATCAAACAAGTATTATTATTATTAAATGTTAATTGATAGGTGGTACACTTTCTACTGAATAAAATGGAACATAGAAAAAAATTAAAATAAACATTTATTTTAACGGTACAGAATGAAATCGAAACGTCTTAAGCCTACTTATTCAGAAATTCCCAAATCTCTATTTCAAATGTTAAGAGCCCATTATTTGTTAAGATATTAGTTGATGTTATAAATGTTTATTCAAAGGTTCTATCGGAACTTAGTGATATTTACCCTTCCTAGTCCAAAACATCGACCGATTCCTCATTAAGATGGAAATAGAAACTTAAATAACTGCAGAAAAATTCCTGTGGAAAGAACGTGACAACTACCAGTTATGCTAGATAATACATAAACGAACGTTATACAATTGTGATGTTTGCAAACGTCATTTACGTATTATGTTACTTCTAACAATAGTTGTAAGAAACAAAATGATATTATAAAGCCTAGAGAAATAAATCAAACGATTTTATTAAAACTAGAGAAATAAATCAAACGATCCTATAAAACTAGAGAATGAAATAAAATGATCTCATTAAGACTAGAGAATGAAATAAAATGATCTCATTAACACTAGAGAAATAAATAAAATTATCTCACTAAGACTAGAGAAATAAATAAAATTATCTCACTAAGACTAGAGAAATAAATAAAATTATCTCACTAAGACTAGAGAAATAAATAAAATTATCTCACTAAGACTAGAGAAATAAATAAAATTATCTCACTAAGACTAGAGAAATAAATAAAATTATCTCACTAAGACTAGAGAAATAAATAAAATTATCTCACTAAGACTAGAGAATTAAATAAAATGATCCTATAAAGACTAGACAATTAAAAAAAATGATCCTATAAAGATTAGAGAATGAAATAAAATGACCTAATTAAAGCCTAGAAAAATAAATAAAATGATCCTATAAAGATAAGAGAATGAAATAAAATGATCTCATTAAGACTAGAGAAATAAAATGATCTCATTAAGACTAGAGAAATAAATAAAATGATCTTATAAAGACTAGAGAAATAAAAAAATAATCCTATGAAGACTAGAGAATGATATAAAATGATCTCATTAAGACTAAAGAATGATATAAAATGATCTGACTAAGACTAGAGAAATAAATAAAATGATCTCACTGAGACTAGAGAGTGAAATTAAATGACCATATAAAGATTAGAGAAAGAAATAAAATGACTTCATTGAGACTAGAGATATAAATAAGATGATCCTATAAAGACTAGAGAATTAAATAAAATGATCTCATTAAGACTAGAGAAAAAATAAAGTGATCCTATAAAGACTAGATAATGAAATAAAATGATATCATTAAGACTAGAGAAATAAATAAAATGATCTCATTAAGACTAGAGAAATAAATAAAATTATTCTATAAAGACTAGAGAATGAAATAAAATGATCTCATTAAGACTAGAGAAATAAATAAAATGATCTCACTAAGACTAGAAAAATAAATAAAATGATCTCACTAAGACGAAGGAAATAAATAAAATGATCTCACTAAGACTAGAGAAATAAATAAAATGATCCTATAAAGACTAGAGAATGAAATAAAATGATCTCACAAAGAAAAGAGAAATAAATAAAATGATCTCACTAAGATGAGGGAAATAAATAAAATTATCTCACTAAGACTAAAGAAATAAAAAAAATCATCCTATAAAGAGTAGAGATTAAAATAAAAAAATCCTATAAAGATAAGAGAATGAAATAAAATGATCCTATAATGATTAGAGAATGAAATAAAATTATCTCATTAAGATTAGGGAAATAAAAAAAATGATCTTATAAAGACTAGAGAATGAAATAAAATGAACTTATTAAGACCAGAGAAATAAATAAAATGATCTCACTAAGACTAGAGAATGAAATTAAATGATCTCACAAAGAGGAGAGAAATAAAAAAATAATCCTATAAAGACTAGAGAATGAAATAAAATATTCTCATTAAAACTAGAGAAATAAATAAAATGATCTCACTAAGACTAAAGAAATAAAAAAAAATCATCCTATAAACAGTAGAGATTACAATAAAATAATCCTATAAAGAATAGAGAATGAAATAAAATAATCCTAAAAAGAATAGAGAATGAAATAAAATGATCTTATAATGATTAGAGAATGAAATAAAATGATCTTATAATGATTAGAGAATGAAATAAAAATATCTCATTAAGATTAGAGAAATAAAAAAATGATCCTATAAAGACTAGAGAATGAAATAAAATGATCTTATTAAGACCAGAGAAATAAAACAAATGATCTGACTAAGACTAGAGAAATAAATAAAATGATCTCACTAAGACTAGAGAATGAAATTAAATGACCATATAAAGATTAGAGAAAGAAATAAAATGACTTCATTGAGACTAGAGATATAAATAAGATGATCCTATAAAAACTAGAGAATTAAATAAAATGATCTCATTAAGACTAGAGAAAAAATAAAGTGATCCTATAAAGACTAGAGAATGAAATAAAATGATATCATTAAGACTAGAAAAATAAATAAAATGATCTCACTAAGACTAGAAAAAAAAATAAAATGATCCTATAAAGACTAGAGAATAAAATAAAATAATCTCATTTTGACTACAGAAATAAATAAAATGACCCTATAAAGACTAGAGAATGAAAAAAATTCTCATTAAGATTAGAGAAATAAATAAAATGGTCTCACTAACACTAGAGAAATAAATAAAAATGATCCTATGAGAACTTGTAAATGAAATGGAATTAAATCACTAAGACTAGAGAAACAAATAAAATGATCTCTCTAAGACTAGAGAAATAAATAAAACGATTCTATAAAGATAAGAGAATGAAATAAAATGATCCTATAAAGACTAGAGAATGAATTAAAATGATCTCATTAAGACTAGAGAAATAAGTAAAATAATCCTATAAAGACCATAGAATGAAATAAAATCATCTCATTAAGAATAGAGAATGAAATAAAATGATCCTATAAAGATTAAAGAATGAAATAAAACGATCTTATAAAGACTAGAGAATGAAAAAAAACGATCTTATTAAGACTAAAGAAATAAATAAAATGATCCTATAAAGACTAGAAAAATAAATAAAATGGTCTCACTAAGTCTAGAGAAATAAATAAAATGATCTCATTAAGACTAGAGAATGAAATTAAATGATCTCACTAAGAGGAGAGAAATAAAAAAATAATCCTATAAAGACTAGAGAATGAAATAAAATATTCTCATTAAAACTAGAGAAATAAATAAAATGATCTCACTAAGATAAGGGAAATAAATAAAATGATCTCACTAAGACTAAAGAAATAAAAAAAAAATCATCCTATAAAGAGTAGAGATTACAATAAAATAATCCTATAAAGAATAGAGAATGAAATAAAATAATCCTAAAAAGAATAGAGAATGAAATAAAATGATCTTATAATGATTAGAGAATGAAATAAAATGATCTTATAATGATTAGAGAATGAAATAAAAATATCTCATTAAGATTAGAGAAATAAAAAAATGATCCTATAAAGACTAGAGAATGAAATAAAATGATCTTATTAAGACCAGAGAAATATAACAAATGATCTGACTAAGACTAGAGAAATAAATAAAATGATCTCACTAAGACTAGAGAAATAAATAAAATGATCCTATGAAGACTAGAAAAATAAATAAAATGGTCTCACTAAGTCTAGAGAAATAAATAAAATGATCTCATTAAGACTAGAGAAATAAATAAAATGATCCTATAAAAACTAGAGAATGAAATAAAATGATCTCATTAAGACTAGAGAAATTAATAAAATGATCTCACTAATACTAGAGAAATAAATACAATGATCATATAAAGACTATAGAATGAAATAAAATGATCCTATAAAGATTAGAGAATGAAATAAAATAATCACACTAAGACTAGAGAAATAAAATGATCCTATAAAAACTAGAGAAATAAAAAAAATGATCCTATAAAGACAAGAGAATGAAATAAAATATTCTCGTTAAGACTAGAGAAAAATAAAATGATATCACTAAGATGAGGGAAATAAATAAAATTATCTCACTAAGACTAAAGAAATAAAAAAAATCATCCTATAAAGAGTAGAGATTAAAATAAAATAATCCTATAAAAATAAGAGAATGAAATAAAATGATCCTATAATGATTAGAGAATGAAATAAAATTATCTCACTAAGAGGAGAGAAATAAAAAAAATAATCCTATAAAGACTAGAGAATGAAATAAAATTTCTCATTAAGACTAGAGAAATAAATAAAATGATCTCACTAAGATAAGGGAAATAAATAAAATGATCTCACTAAGACTAAAGAAATAAAAAAAATCATCCTATAAAGAGTAGAGATTAAAATAAAAAAATCCAATAAAGAATAGAGAATGAAATAAAATAATCCTAAAAAGAATAGAGAATGAAATAAAATGATCTTATAATGATTAGAGAATGAAATAAAAATATCTCATTAAGATTAGAGAAATAAAAAAATTATCCTATAAAGACTAGAGAATGAAATAAAATGAACTTATTAAGACCAGAGAAATCAATAAAATGATCTCACTAAGACTAGAGAATGAAATTAAATGATCTCACTAAGAGGAGAGAAATAAAAAAAATAATCCTATAAAGACTAGAGAATGAAATAAAATATTCTCATTAAGACAAGAGAAATAAATAAAATGATCCTATAAAAACTAGAGAATGAAATAAAATGATCTCATTAAGACTAGAGAAATTAATAAAATGATCTCACTAATACTAGAGAAATAAATACAATGATCATATAAAGACTATAGAATGAAATAAAATGATCCTATAAAAACTAGAGAATGAAATAAAATGATCTCATTAAGACTAGAGAAATAAATAAAATGATCTGACTAAAACTAGAGAAATAAATAAAATGATCTCACTAAGACTAGAGAATGAAATTAAATGACCATATAAAGATTAGAGAAAGAAATAAAATGACTTCATTGAGACTAGAGATATAAATAAGATGATCCTATAAGGACTAGAGAATTAAATAAAATGATCTCATTAAGACTAGAGAAAAAATAAAGTGATCCTATAAAGACTAGAGAATGAAATTAAATGATCTCACTAAGACTAGAGAAAAAAATAAAATGATCATATAAAGACTAGAGAAAAAATAAAATGATCCTATAAAGACTAGAGAATTAAATAAAATGATCTTATTTTGACTATAGAAATAAATAAAATGATCCTATAAAGACTAGAGAATGAAAAAAATTGTCTCATTAAGATTAGAGAAACAAATAAAATGATCTCACTAAGACTAGAGAAATAAATAAAACGATTCAATAAAGATAAGAGAATGAAATAAAATGATCCGATAATGACTAGAGAATGAATTAAAATGATCTCATTAAGACTAGAGAAATAAATAAAATAATCCTATAAAGACTAGAGAAATAAATAAAATAATCCTATAAAGACTAGAGAATGATATAAAATCATCTCATTAAGACTAGAGAATGAAATAAAATGATCCTATAGAGATTAGAGAATGAAATAAAACGATCTTATTAAGACTAGAGAATGAAATAAAACGATCTTATTAAGACTAGAGAATGAAATAAAACGATCTTATTAAGACTAGAGAAATAAATAAAATGATCTCACAAAGACTAGAGAATGAAATAAAATGATCTCACTAAGACTGGACAAATAAATAAAATGATCTCACAAAGACTAGAAAAATAAATAAAATGATCTCACTAAGACCAGAGAAATAAATAAAATGATCTCACTAAGACTAGAGAATGAAATTAAATGACCATATAATGATTAGAGAAATAAATAAAATGACTTCATTGAGACTAGAGATATAAAAAAATGATCCTATAAAGACTAGAGAAATAAATAAAATGATCTCACTAAGGTGAGGGAAATAAATAAAATGATCTCACTAAGACTAAAGAAATAAAAAAATCATCCTATAAAGAGTAGAGATTAAAGTAAAATAATCCTATAAAGAATAGTGAATGAAATAAAATAATCCTATATAGAATAGAGAATTAAATAAAATGATCTTATAATGATTAGAGAATGAAATAAAATTACCTCATTAAGATTAGGGAAATAAAAAAATGATCCTATAAAGACTAGAGAATGAAATAAAATGATCTTATTAAGACCAGAAAAATAAATAAAATGATCTCACTAAGACTAGAGAAATAAATAAAATGATCTCACTAAGACTAGAAAATGAAACTAACTGATCTCACTAAGAGGAGAGAAATAAATAAAATAATCCTATAAAGACTAGAGAATTAAATAAAATGATCTCATTAAGACTGGAGAAATAAATAAAAGGATCCTATAAAGAATAGAGAATGAAATAACATGACCTCATTAAGACTAGAGAAATAAATAAAGTGATCCTATAAAGACTAGAGAATGAAATAAAATGATATCATTAAGACTAGAAAAATAAATAAAATGATCTCATTAAGACTGGAGAAATAAATAAAATGACCCTATAAAGATTAGAGAATGAAATAAAATGACCTCATTGAGACTAGAGATATAAATAAGATGATCCTATAAAGACTAGAGAATGAAATAAAATGATCTCATTGAGACTAGAGAAATAAATAAAGTGATCCTATAAAGACTAGAGAATGAAATAAAATGATATCATTAAGACTAGAAAAATAAATAAAATGATCTCATTAAGACTGGAGAAATAAATAAAGTGATCCTATAAAGATTAGAAAATGAAATTAAATGACCTCATTGAGACTAGAGATATAAATAAGATGATCCTATAAAGACTAGAGAATGAAATAAAATGATCTCATTGAGACTAGAGAAATAAATAAAATGATCTCATTAACACTAGAGAAATAAATAAAATGATCCTATAAAGACTAGAGAAATAAATAAAATGATCTCACCAAGACTAGAGAAATTAATAAAATGATCTCACTAATACTAGAGAAATAAATACAATGATCATAGAAAGACTATAGAATGAAATAAAATGATCCTATAAAGATTAGAGAATGAAATAAAATGATCCTATAAAGACTAGAGAATCAAATAAAATATTCTCATTAAGACTAAATAAATAAATAAAATGATCCTATAAAGACTAGAGAATAAAATAAAATGATCTCATTAAGACTAGAGAAATAAATAAAATGATCTCACTAAGACTAGAGAAATAAAAAAATGATCTAACTAAGACTAGAGAAATAAATAAAATGATCTCACTAAGACGAAGGAAATAAATAAAATGATCTCACTAAGACTAGAGAAATAATAAAATGATCTAACTAAGACTAGAGAAATAAATAAAATGATCTCACTAAGACTAGAGAAATAAATAAAATGATCTCACTAAGACGAAGGAAATAAATAAAATGATCTCACAAAGAAAAGAGAAATAAATAAAATGATCTCACAAAGAAAAGAGAAATAAATAAAATGAACGCACTAAGACCAGAGAAATAAATAAAATGATCTCAGTTAGACTATAGAAATAAATAAAATGATCCTATAAAGACAAGAGAATGAAATAAAATGATCTAATTAAAATTAAAGAAATAAATAAAATGATCCTATAAAGACAAGAGAATGAAATAAAATGATCTCATTAAGACTAAAGAAATCAATAAAATGATCCTATAAAGACTAGAGAAATAAATAAAATGATCTCAATAAGACCAGAGAAACAAATAAAATGATCTCATTAAGACCAGAGAAACAAATAAAATGATTTCGCTAGTACTAGAGAAATAAATAAAATGATCCTATAAAGTCTAGAGAATGAAATAAAATGATCCTATAAAGACTAGAGAAATCAATAAAATGATCTCATTAAGACTAGAGAAATAAATAAAATTATCCTATAAAGACTAAAGAATGAAATAAAATGATCTCATTAAGACTAGAGAAATAAATAAAATGATCTCACTAAGACTAGAGAAATAAAAAAATGATCTAACTAAGACTAGATAAATAAATAAAATGATCTAACTAAGACTATATAAATAAATAAAATGATCTCACTAAGACGAAGAAGATAAATAAAATGATCTCACTAAGACTAGAGAAATAAATAAAATGATCTCACAAAGAAAAGAGAAATAAATAAAATGATCTCACTAAAACTAGACAAATAAATAAAATGAACGCACTAAGACCAGAGAAATAAATAAAATGATCCTATAAAGACTACAGAAATAAATAAAATGATCCTATAAAGACTAGAGAATGAAATAAAATGATCTTATAAAGACTAGAGAATGAAATAAAATATTCTCATAAGACTATAGAAATCAATAAAATGATATCACTAAGATGAGGGAAATAAATAAAATTATCTCACTAAGACTAAAGAAATAAAAAAATCATCCTATAAAGAGTAGAGATTAAAATAAAATAATCCTATAAACAATAGAGAATGAAATAAAATGATCCTATAATGATTAGAGAATGAAATAAAATGATCCTATAATGATTAGAGAATGAAATAAAATTATCTCACTAAGAGGAGAGAAATAAATAAAATAATCCTATAAAGACTAGAGAATGAAATAAAATATTCTCATTCAGACCAGAGAAATAAATAAAATGATCTCACTAAGACGAGGGAAATAAATAACATGATCTCACTAAGACGAGGGAAATAAATAACATGATCTCACTAAAACAAGAGAAATAAATAAAATGATCCTATAAAGACTAGAGAATGAAATAAAATGATCTCACTAAGACCAGAGAAATAAACAAAATGATCCTATAAAGACTAGAGAAATAAATAAAATGATCTCACTAAGGTAGGGAAATAAATAAAATGATCTCACTAAGACTAAAAAAATAAAAAAATCATCCTATAAAGAATAGAGAATGAAATAAAATAATCCTAAAAAGACTAGAGAATGAAATAAAATGACTCCATAAAGATTAGAGAATGAAATAAAATGACCTCATTGAGACTAGAGATATAAATAAAATGATCCTATAAAGATTAGAGAATGAAATAAAATTATCTTATAAAGATTAGAGAATGAAATAAAACGATCTTATTAAGACTAGAGAATGAAATAAAACGATCTTATTAAGACTAGAGAATGAAATAAAACGATCTTATTAAGACTAGAGAATGAAATAAAACGATCTTATTAAGACTAGAGAATGAAATAAAATGATCTCATTAAGACTAGAGAAATAAATAAAATGATCCTATAAAGACTAGAAAAATCAATAAAATGATCTCACTAAGACTAGAGAAATAAATAAAATGATCCTATGAAGACTAGATAATGATATAAAATGATCTCATTAAGTCTAGGGAAATAAATAAAATGATCTCATTAAAACTAGAGAAATAAATAAAATAATCCTATAAAGACTACAGAATGAAATAAAATCATCTCATTAAGACTAGAGAAATAAATAAAATGATCCTATAAAGATTAGAGAATCAAATAAAATGACCTAATTAAGCCTAGAAAAATAAATAAAATGATCCTATAAAGATTAGAGAATGAAATAAATGATTTAATTAAGCCTAGAAAAATAAATAAAATAATCCTATAAAGATTAGAGAATGAAATAAAATGATCTTACGACTAGAGAAATAAAATGATCTTAAGACTAGAGAAATAAAATGATCTTAAGACTAGAGAAATAAAATGATCTCACTAAGACCAAAGAAATAAATAAAATGATCTCACTAAGACCAGAGAAATAAATAAAATGATCTCACTAAGACCAGAGAAATAAATCAAATGATCTCACTAAGACCAGAGAAATAAATCAAATGATCTCACTAAGACCAGAGAAATAAATAAAATGATCCTATAAAGACTAGAGAAGGAAATAAAATGATCCTAAAAAGATAAGAGAATGAAATAAAATGATCCTAAAAAGATAAGAGAATGAAATAAAATGACTTCATTAAGACTAGGGAAATAAATAAAATGACTTCATTAAGTCTAGGGAAATAAATAAAATGATCCCATAAACCCTAGAGAATGAAATAAAATGATCCTATAAAGATTAAAGAATGAAATAAAATGATCTCATTAAGACAAGAGAAATAAATAAAATGATCCTATAAAGACTAGAGAAATAAATAAAATGATCTCATTAACACTCCTACGAAAAGTGGGGCCTAATAGGCCCCAGAGCAACTTGAAAGGTTATTAATATAAGGCTAATAATTTTGCATTTAAATGAAATTGAATTTAAATCCATTAATGAAAGGATTAACGTGATTCCCACTGTCCCTATCTACTATCTAGCGAAACCACAGCCAGGGAAATGAGCTTGGAGAAATCACAACTAGAAACGTCTTTTCGTAGGAGTGTTAAGACTAGAGAAATAAATAAAATGATCTCACTAAGACTAGATAAATAAATAAAATGATCCTATAAATACTACAAAATGAAATAAAATGATCTCACAAAGAAAAGAGAAATAAATAAAATGATCTCACTAAGACTAGACAAATAAATAAAATGAACGCACTAAGACCAGAGAAATAAATAAAATGATCTCAGTTAGACTAGAGAAATAAATAAAATGATCCTATAAAGACTAAAGAAATAAATAAAATGATCCTATAAAGAGTAGAGAATGAAATAAAATATTCTCATTAAGACTATAGAAATAAATAAAATGATCCTATAAAGACAAGAGAATGAAATAAAATGATCTCATTAAGACTAAAGAAATAAATAAAATGATCCTATAAAGACTAGAAAAATCAATAAAATGATCTCATTAAGACCAGAGAAACAAATAAAATGATCTCGCTAGTACTAGAGAAATAAATAAAATGATCCTATAAATACTACAAAATGAAATAAAATGATCTCACAAAGAAAAGAGAAATAAATAAAATGATCTCACTAAGACTAGACAAATAAATAAAATGAACGCACTAAGACCAGAGAAATAAATAAAATGATCTCAGTTAGACTAGAGAAATAAATAAAATGATCCTATAAAGAGTAGAGAATGAAATAAAATATTCTCATTAAGACTATAGAAATAAATAAAATGATCCTATAAAGACAAGAGAATGAAATAAAATGATCTCATTAAGACTAAAGAAATAAATAAAATGATCCTATAAAAACAAGAGAATGAAATAAAATGATCTCATTAAGACTAAAGAAATCAATAAAATGATCCTATAAAGACTAGAAAAATAAATAAAATGATCTCATTAAGACCAGAGAAACAAATAAAATGATCTCGCTAGTACTAGAGAAATAAATAAAATGATCCTATAAAGACTAGAAAAATAAATAAAATGATCTCATTAAGACCAGAGAAACAAATAAAATGATCTCGCTAGTACTAGAGAAATAAATAAAATGATCCTATAAAGACTAGAGAATGAAATAAAATGATTCTATAAAGACTAGAGAAATAAATAAAATGGTCTTATTAAGACTAGAGAAATAAATAAAATGATCTCACTAAGACTAGAGAAATAAATAAAATGATCCTATTAAGACTAGAGAAATAAATAAAATGATCCTATAAAGACCAGAGAATAAAATAAAATGATCTCACAAAGACAACAGAAAATAAATAAAATGATCTCACTAAGACTAGAGAAATAAATAAAATGATCTCACTAAGACTAGAGAAATAAATAATAAGATCCTATAAAGACTAGAGAATAAAATAAAACGATCCTATAAACATTAGAGAATGAAATCAAATGATCTCATTAACACTAGAGAAATAAATAAAATGATCCTATAAAGACTAAAGAAATAAATAAAATGATCTCACCAAGACTAGAGAAATTAATAAAATGATCTCACTAATACTAGAGAAAGAAATACAATGATCATATAAAGACTATCGAATGAAATAAAATTATCCTATAAAGATTAGAGAATGAAATAAAATGATCCTATTAAGATTAGAAAATGAAATAAAATAATCACACTAAGACTAGAGAAATAAATAAAATGATCCTATAAAAACTAGAGAAACAAATAAAATGATCTCATTAACACTAGAGAAATAAATAAAATGATCCTATAAAGACTAGAGAAATAAATAAAATGATCTCACCAAGACTAGAGAAATTAATAAAATGATCTCACTAATACTAGAGAAATAAATACAATGATCATATAAAGACTATAGAATGAAATAATATGATCCTATAAAGATTAGAGAATGAAATAAAATGATCCTATAAAGATTAGAGAATGAAATAAAATAATTACACTAAGACTAGAGAAATAAATAAAATGATCCTATAAAAACTAGAGAAATAAATAAAATGATCCTATAAAGACAAGAGAATGAAATAAAATGATCTCATTAAGACCAGAGAAACAAATAAAATGATCTCGCTAGTACTAGAGAAATAAATAAAATGATCCTATAAAGACTAGAGAATGAAATAAAATGATCTCATTAAGACTAGAGAAATGAATAAAATGATCTCATTAAGACTAGAGAAATAAATAAAATGATCTCATTAAGACTAGAGAAATAAATAAAATTATCCTATAAAGACTAGAGAATGAAATAAAATGATCTCATTAAGACTAGAGAAATAAATAAAATGATCTCACTAAGACTAGAGAAATAAAAAAATGATCTAACTAAGACTAGAGAAATCAATAAAATGATCTCACTAAGACTCGAGAAATAATAAAATGATCTAACTAAGACTAGAGAAATAAATAAAATGATCTCACTAAGACGAAGGAAATAAATAAAATGATCTCACTAAGACTAGAGAAATAAATAAAATGATCCTATAAAGACTAGAGAATGAAATAAAATGATCTCACAAAGAAAAGAAAAATAAATAAAATGATCTCACTAAGACTAGACAAATAAATAAAATGAACGCACAAAGACCAGAGAAATAAATAAAATGATCTCAGTTAGACTAGAGAAATAAATAAAATGATCCTATAAAGACTAGAGAAATAAATAAAATGATCCTATAAAGACTAGAGAATGAAATAAAATATTCTCATAAGACTATAGAAATAAATAAAATGATATCACTAAGATGAGGGAAATAAATAAAATTATCTCACTAAGACTAAAGAAATAAAAAAATCATTTTATAAAGAGTAGAGATTAAAATAAAATAATCCTATAAAGAATAGAGAATAAAATAAAATGATCCTATAATGATTAGAGAATGAAATAATATGATCCTATAATGATTAGAGAATGAAATAAAATTATCTCATTAAGATTAGGGAAATAAAAAAATGATCCTATAAAGACTAGAGAATGAAATAAAATGATCTTATTAAGACCAGAGAAATAAATAAAATGATCTCCCTAAGACTAGATAATGAAATTAAATGATCTCACTAAGAGGAGAGAAATAAATAAAATAATCCTATAAAGACTAGAGAATGAAATAAAATATTCTCATTAAGACTAGAGAAATAAATAAAATGATCTCACTAAGACGAGGGAAATAAATAACATGATCTCACTAAGACGAGGGAAATAAATAACATGATCTCACTAAGACAAGAGAAATAAATAAAATGATCCTATAAAGACTAGAGAATGATATAAAATGATCTCATTAAGTCTAGGGAAATAAATAAAATGATCTCATTAAGTCTAGGGAAATAAATAAAATGATCTCATTAAAACTAGAGAAATAAATAAAATGATCCTATAAAGACTACAGAATGAAATAAAATCATCTCATTAAGACTAGAGAAATAAATAAAATGATCCTATAAAGAATAGAGAAATAAATAAAATGATCCTATAAAGACTAGAGAAATAAATAAAATGATCTCACTAAGACTAAAGAAATAAAAAATCATCCTATAAAGAGTAGAGATTAAAATAAAATAATCCTATAAAGAATAGAGAATGAAATAAAATGATCTTATAATGATTAGAGAATGAAATAAAATGATCTTATTAAGACCAGAGAAATAAATAAAATGATCTCACTAAGACTAAAGAAATAAATAAAATGATCTCACTAAGAGGAGAGAAATAAATGAAATAATCCTATAAAGACTAGAGAATGAAATAAAATGACCCCATAAAGATTAGAGAATGAAATAAAATGACCTCATTGAGACTAGAGATATAAATAAGATGATCCTATAAAGACTAGAGAATTAAATAAAATGATCTCATTAAGACTAGAGAATTAAATAAAATGATCTCATTAAGACTGGAGAAATAAATAAAATAATTTTATAAAGAATAGAGAATGAAATAACATGACCTCATTAAGACTAGAGAAATAAATAAATGATTCTATAATGATTAGAGAAGGGAAAAAAATGATCTCATTGAGACTAGAGAAATAAATAAAGTGATCCTATAAAGGCTAGAGAATGAAATAAAATGATATCATTAAGACTAGAAAAATAAATAAAATGAGCTCACTAAGACTAGAGAAAAAAAAATGATCCTATAAAGACTAGAGAATGAAATAAAATGATCCTATAAAGATTAGAAAATAAAATAAAATGATCTCATTTAGACTACAGAAACAAAAAAAATGATCCTATAAAGACTAGTGAATGAAAAAAATTGTCTCATTAACATTAGAAAAATAAATAAAATGGTCTCACTAACACTAGAGAAATAAATAAAAATGATCCTATGAGAACTTGTAAATGAAATGGAATTAAATCACTAAGACTAGAGAAATAAATAAAATGATCTCACTAAGACTAGAGAAATAAAAAAAACGATCCTATAAAGATAAGAGAATGAAATAAAATGATCCTATAATGACTAGAGAATGAATTAAAATGATCTCATTAAGACTAAAGAAATAAATAAAATGATCCTATGAGAACTTGTAAATCAAATGGAATTAATTCACTAAGAGTAGAGAAATAAATAAAATGATCCTATAAAGATTAGAGAAAAAAATAAAATGATCCTATAAAGATTAGAGAATGAAATAAAATGACCTAATTAAGCCAGAAAAATAAATAAAATGATCCTATAAAGATTAGAGAATGAAATAAAATGACCTAATTAAGCCTAGAAAAATAAATAAAATGATCCTATAAAGATTAGAGAATGAAATAAAATGATCCTAAGATTAGAGAATGAAATAAAATGATCTCATTAAGACTAGAGAAATAAAATGATCTCATTAAGACTAGAGAAATAAAATGATCTCATTAAGACTAGAGAAAAAAAATGATCTCATTAAGACTAGAGAAATAAAATGATCTTATAAAGACTAGAGAAATAAAATGATCTTATAAAGACTAGAGAAATAAAATGATCTTATAAAGACTAGAGAAATAAAAAAATAATCCTCTGAAGACTAGATATAAAATGATAACATTAAGACTAAAGAATGATATAAAATGATCTCACTAAGACCAGAGAAATAAATAAAATGATCTCACTAAGACCAGAGAAATAAATAAAATGATCCTATAAAGACTATAGAACGAAATAAAATGATCCTAAAAAGATAAGAGAATGAAATAAACTGATCCTAAAAAGATAAGAAAATGAAATAAAATGACTTCATTAAGACTAGGGAAATAAATAAAATGACTTCATTAAGTCTAGGGAAATAAATAAAATGATCCCATAAACCCTAGAGAATGAAATAAAATGATCCTATAAAGATTAAAGAATGAAATAAAATGATCTCATTAAGACAAGAGAAATAAATAAAATGATCCTATAAAGACTAGAGAAATAAATAAAATGATCTCATTAACACTCCTACGAAAAGTGGGGCCTAATAGGCCCCAGAGCAACTTGAAAGGTTATTAATATAAGGCTAATAATTTTGCATTTAAATGAAATTGAATTTAAATCCATTAATGAAAGGATTAACGTGATTCCCACTGTCCCTATCTACTATCTAGCGAAACCACAGCCAGGGAAATGAGCTTGGAGAAATCACAACTAGAAACGTCTTTTCGTAGGAGTGTTAAGACTAGAGAAATAAATAAAATGATCTCACTAAGACTAGATAAATAAATAAAATGATCCTATAAATACTACAAAATGAAATAAAATGATCTCACAAAGAAAAGAGAAATAAATAAAATGATCTCACTAAGACTAGACAAATAAATAAAATGAACGCACTAAGACCAGAGAAATAAATAAAATGATCTCAGTTAGACTAGAGAAATAAATAAAATGATCCTATAAAGACTAAAGAAATAAATAAAATGATCCTATAAAGAGTAGAGAATGAAATAAAATATTCTCATTAAGACTATAGAAATAAATAAAATGATCCTATAAAGACAAGAGAATGAAATAAAATGATCTCATTAAGACTAAAGAAATAAATAAAATGATCCTATAAAGACTAGAAAAATCAATAAAATGATCTCATTAAGACCAGAGAAACAAATAAAATGATCTCGCTAGTACTAGAGAAATAAATAAAATGATCCTATAAATACTACAAAATGAAATAAAATGATCTCACAAAGAAAAGAGAAATAAATAAAATGATCTCACTAAGACTAGACAAATAAATAAAATGAACGCACTAAGACCAGAGAAATAAATAAAATGATCTCAGTTAGACTAGAGAAATAAATAAAATGATCCTATAAAGAGTAGAGAATGAAATAAAATATTCTCATTAAGACTATAGAAATAAATAAAATGATCCTATAAAGACAAGAGAATGAAATAAAATGATCTCATTAAGACTAAAGAAATAAATAAAATGATCCTATAAAAAACAAGAGAATGAAATAAAATGATCTCATTAAGACTAAAGAAATCAATAAAATGATCCTATAAAGACTAGAAAAATAAATAAAATGATCTCATTAAGACCAGAGAAACAAATAAAATGATCTCGCTAGTACTAGAGAAATAAATAAAATGATCCTATAAAGACTAGAAAAATAAATAAAATGATCTCATTAAGACCAGAGAAACAAATAAAATGATCTCGCTAGTACTAGAGAAATAAATAAAATGATCCTATAAAGACTAGAGAATGAAATAAAATGATTCTATAAAGACTAGAGAAATAAATAAAATGGTCTTATTAAGACTAGAGAAATAAATAAAATGATCTCACTAAGACTAGAGAAATAAATAAAATGATCCTATTAAGACTAGAGAAATAAATAAAATGATCCTATAAAGACCAGAGAATAAAATAAAATGATCTCACAAAGACAACAGAAAATAAATAAAATGATCTCACTAAGACTAGAGAAATAAATAAAATGATCTCACTAAGACTAGAGAAATAAATAATAAGATCCTATAAAGACTAGAGAATAAAATAAAACGATCCTATAAACATTAGAGAATGAAATCAAATGATCTCATTAACACTAGAGAAATAAATAAAATGATCCTATAAAGACTAAAGAAATAAATAAAATGATCTCACCAAGACTAGAGAAATTAATAAAATGATCTCACTAATACTAGAGAAAGAAATACAATGATCATATAAAGACTATCGAATGAAATAAAATTATCCTATAAAGATTAGAGAATGAAATAAAATGATCCTATTAAGATTAGAAAATGAAATAAAATAATCACACTAAGACTAGAGAAATAAATAAAATGATCCTATAAAAACTAGAGAAACAAATAAAATGATCTCATTAACACTAGAGAAATAAATAAAATGATCCTATAAAGACTAGAGAAATAAATAAAATGATCTCACCAAGACTAGAGAAATTAATAAAATGATCTCACTAATACTAGAGAAATAAATACAATGATCATATAAAGACTATAGAATGAAATAATATGATCCTATAAAGATTAGAGAATGAAATAAAATGATCCTATAAAGATTAGAGAATGAAATAAAATAATTACACTAAGACTAGAGAAATAAATAAAATGATCCTATAAAAACTAGAGAAATAAATAAAATGATCCTATAAAGACAAGAGAATGAAATAAAATGATCTCATTAAGACCAGAGAAACAAATAAAATGATCTCGCTAGTACTAGAGAAATAAATAAAATGATCCTATAAAGACTAGAGAATGAAATAAAATGATCTCATTAAGACTAGAGAAATGAATAAAATGATCTCATTAAGACTAGAGAAATAAATAAAATGATCTCATTAAGACTAGAGAAATAAATAAAATTATCCTATAAAGACTAGAGAATGAAATAAAATGATCTCATTAAGACTAGAGAAATAAATAAAATGATCTCACTAAGACTAGAGAAATAAAAAAAATGATCTAACTAAGACTAGAGAAATCAATAAAATGATCTCACTAAGACTAGAGAAATAATAAAATGATCTAACTAAGACTAGAGAAATAAATAAAATGATCTCACTAAGACGAAGGAAATAAATAAAATGATCTCACTAAGACTAGAGAAATAAATAAAATGATCCTATAAAGACTAGAGAATGAAATAAAATGATCTCACAAAAGAAAAAAAAAAAATAAATAAAATGATCTCACTAAGACTAGACAAATAAATAAAATGAACGCACAAAGACCAGAGAAATAAATAAAATGATCTCAGTTAGACTAGAGAAATAAATAAAATGATCCTATAAAGACTAGAGAAATAAATAAAATGATCCTATAAAGACTAGAGAATGAAATAAAATATTCTCATAAGACTATAGAAATAAATAAAATGATATCACTAAGATGAGGGAAATAAATAAAATTATCTCACTAAGACTAAAGAAATAAAAAAATCATTTTATAAAGAGTAGAGATTAAAATAAAATAATCCTATAAAGAATAGAGAATAAAATAAAATGATCCTATAATGATTAGAGAATGAAATAATATGATCCTATAATGATTAGAGAATGAAATAAAATTATCTCATTAAGATTAGGGAAATAAAAAAATGATCCTATAAAGACTAGAGAATGAAATAAAATGATCTTATTAAGACCAGAGAAATAAATAAAATGATCTCCCTAAGACTAGATAATGAAATTAAATGATCTCACTAAGAGGAGAGAAATAAATAAAATAATCCTATAAAGACTAGAGAATGAAATAAAATATTCTCATTAAGACTAGAGAAATAAATAAAATGATCTCACTAAGACGAGGGAAATAAATAACATGATCTCACTAAGACGAGGGAAATAAATAACATGATCTCACTAAGACAAGAGAAATAAATAAAATGATCCTATAAAGACTAGAGAATGATATAAAATGATCTCATTAAGTCTAGGAAATAAATAAAATGATCTCATTAAGTCTAGGGAAATAAATAAAATGATCTCATTAAAACTAGAGAAATAAATAAAATGATCCTATAAAGACTACAGAATGAAATAAAATCATCTCATTAAGACTAGAGAAATAAATAAAATGATCCTATAAAGAATAGAGAAATAAATAAAATGATCCTATAAAGACTAGAGAAATAAATAAAATGATCTCACTAAGACTAAAGAAATAAAAAATCATCCTATAAAGAGTAGAGATTAAAATAAAATAATCCTATAAAGAATAGAGAATGAAATAAAATGATCTTATAATGATTAGAGAATGAAATAAAATGATCTTATTAAGACCAGAGAAATAAATAAAATGATCTCACTAAGACTAAAGAAATAAATAAAATGATCTCACTAAGAGGAGAGAAATAAATGAAATAATCCTATAAAGACTAGAGAATGAAATAAAATGACCCCATAAAGATTAGAGAATGAAATAAAATGACCTCATTGAGACTAGAGATATAAATAAGATGATCCTATAAAGACTAGAGAATTAAATAAAATGATCTCATTAAGACTAGAGAATTAAATAAAATGATCTCATTAAGACTGGAGAAATAAATAAAATAATTTTATAAAGAATAGAGAATGAAATAACATGACCTCATTAAGACTAGAGAAATAAATAAATGATTCTATAATGATTAGAGAAGGGAAAAAATGATCTCATTGAGACTAGAGAAATAAATAAAGTGATCCTATAAAGGCTAGAGAATGAAATAAAATGATATCATTAAGACTAGAAAAATAAATAAAATGAGCTCACTAAGACTAGAGAAAAAAAAATGATCCTATAAAGACTAGAGAATGAAATAAAATGATCCTATAAAGATTAGAAAATAAAATAAAATGATCTCATTTAGACTACAGAAACAAAAAAAATGATCCTATAAAGACTAGTGAATGAAAAAATTGTCTCATTAACATTAGAAAAATAAATAAAATGGTCTCACTAACACTAGAGAAATAAATAAAAATGATCCTATGAGAACTTGTAAATGAAATGGAATTAAATCACTAAGACTAGAGAAATAAATAAAATGATCTCACTAAGACTAGAGAAATAAAAAAAACGATCCTATAAAGATAAGAGAATGAAATAAAATGATCCTATAATGACTAGAGAATGAATTAAAATGATCTCATTAAGACTAAAGAAATAAATAAAATGATCCTATGAGAACTTGTAAATCAAATGGAATTAATTCACTAAGAGTAGAGAAATAAATAAAATGATCCTATAAAGATTAGAGAAAAAAATAAAATGATCCTATAAAGATTAGAGAATGAAATAAAATGACCTAATTAAGCCAGAAAAATAAATAAAATGATCCTATAAAGATTAGAGAATGAAATAAAATGACCTAATTAAGCCTAGAAAAATAAATAAAATGATCCTATAAAGATTAGAGAATGAAATAAAATGATCCTAAGATTAGAGAATGAAATAAAATGATCTCATTAAGACTAGAGAAATAAAATGATCTCATTAAGACTAGAGAAATAAAATGATCTCATTAAGACTAGAGAAAAAAAATGATCTCATTAAGACTAGAGAAATAAAATGATCTTATAAAGACTAGAGAAATAAAATAATCTTATAAAGACTAGAGAAATAAAATGATCTTATAAAGACTAGAGAAATAAAAAAATAATCCTCTGAAGACTAGATATAAAATGATAACATTAAGACTAAAGAATGATATAAAATGATCTCACTAAGACCAGAGAAATAAATAAAATGATCTCACTAAGACCAGAGAAATAAATAAAATGATCCTATAAAGACTATAGAACGAAATAAAATGATCCTAAAAAGATAAGAGAATGAAATAAACTGATCCTAAAAAGATAAGAAAATGAAATAAAATGACTTCATTAAGACTAGGGAAATAAATAAAATGACTTCATTAAGTCTAGGGAAATAAATAAAATGATCCCATAAACCCTAGAGAATGAAATAAAATGATCTAATTAAGACAAGAGAAATAAATAAAATGATCCTATAAAGACTAGAGAAATAAATAAAATGATCTCATTAATACTCCTACGAAAAGTGGGGCCTAATAGGCCCCAGAGCAAATTGAAAGGTTATTAATATTAGGCTAATAATTTTGCATTTAAATGAAATTGAATTTAAATCCATTAATGAATGGATTAACGTGATTCTCACTGTCCCTATCTACTATCTAGCGAAACCACAGCCAGGGAAATGGGCTTGGAGAAATCACGACTAGAAACGTCTTTTCGTAGGAGTGTTAAGACTAGAGAAATAAATAAAATGATCTCACTAAGACTAAAGAAATAAAAAAATCATCCTATAAAGAGTAGAGATTAAAATAAAATAATCCTATAAAGAATAGAGAATGAAATAAAATAATCCTATAAAGAATAGAGAATGAAATAAAATGATCTTATAATGATTAGAGAATGAAATAAAATGATCTTATTAAGACCAGAGAAATAAATAAAATGATCTCACTAAAACTAGAGAAATAAATAAAATGGTCTCACTAAGACTAAAGAAATAAATAAAATGATCTCACTAAGAGAAGAGAAATAAATGAAATAATCTTATAAAGACTAAAGAATGAAATAAAATGATCCCATAAAGATTAGAGAATGAAATAAAATGACCTCATTAAGACTAGAGATATAAATAAAATGATCCTATAAAGACTAGAAAATTAAATAAAATGATCTCATTAAGACTGGAGAAATAAATAAAATAATTTTATAAAGAATAGAGAATGAAATAAAATGACCTCATTAAGACTAGAGAAATAAATAAAATGATTCTATAAAGATTAGAGAATGAAAAAAAATGATCTCATTGAGACTAGAGAAATAAATAAAATGATCCTATAAAGACTAGAGAATGAAATAAAATGATATCATTAAGACTAGAAAAATAAATAAAATGATCTCACTAAGACTAGAGAAAAAAATAAAATGATCCTATAAAGACTAGAGAATGAAATAAAATGATCCTATAAAGATTAGAGAATAAAATAAAATGATCTGATTTAGACTACAGAAATAAAAAAAATGATCCTATAAAGACTAGAGAATGAAAAAAAATTGTCTCATTAAGATTAGAAAAATAAATAAAATGATCTCACTAACACTAGAGAAATAAATAAAATGATCCTATGAGAACTTGTAAATGAAATGGAATTAAATCACTAAGACTAGAGAAATAAATAAAATGATCTCACTAAGACTAGAGAAATAAATAAAATGATCCTATAAAGATAAGAGAATGAAATAAAATGATCCTATAATGACTAGAGAATGAATTAAAATGATCTCATTAAGACTAAAGAAATAAATAAAATGATCCTATGAGAACTTGTAAATGAAATAAAATTAATTCACTAAGACTAGAGAAATAAATAAAATGATCCTATGAAGATTAGAGAATGAAATAAAATGACCTAATTAAGCCTAGAAAAATAAATAAAATGATCCTATAAAGATTAGAGAATGAAATAAAATGATCCTAAGATTAGAGAATGAAATAAAATGATCTCTTTAAGACTAGAGAAATAAAATGATCTTATAAAGACAAGAGAAATAAAATGATCTTATAAAGACTAGAGAAATAAAAAAAATAATCCTCTGAAGACTAGAGAATGATATAAAATGATAACATTAAGACTAAAGAATGATATAAAATGATCTCACTAAGACCAGAGAAATAAATAAAATGATCCTATAAAGACTATAGAACGAAATAAAATGATCCTAAAAAAGATAAGAGAATGAAATAAAATGACTTCATTAAGACTAGGGAAATAAATAAAATGACTTAATTAAGACTAGGGAAATAAATAAAATGACTTCATTAAGTCTAGGGAAATAAATAAAATGATCCCATAAACCCTAGAGAATGAAATAAAATGATCTCATTAAGACAAGAGAAATAAATAAAATGATCCTATAAAGACTAGAGAAATAAATAAAATGATCTCATTAAGACTCCTAGAAAAATGTAAATAAATAGGCCCCAGAGCAACTTGAAAGGTTATTAATATTAGGCTAATAATTTTGCATTTAAATAAAATTGAATTTAAATCCATTAATGAATGGATTAACGTGATTCTCACTGTCCCTACCTACTATCTAGCGAAACCACAGCCAGGGAAATGGGCTTGGAGAAATCAACGACTAGAAACATCTTTTCGTAGGAGTGTTAAGACTAGAGAAATAAATAAAATGATCTCACTAAGACTAAAGAAATAAAAAAATCATCCTATAAAGAGTAGAGATTAAAATAAAATAATCCTATAAAGAATAGAGAATGAAATAAAATAATCCTATAAAGAATAGAGAATGAAATAAAATGATCTTATAATGATTAGAGAATGAAATAAAATGATCTTATTAAGACCAGAGAAATAAATAAAATGATCTCACTAAAACTAGAGAAATAAATAAAATGGTCTCACTAAGACTAAAGAAATAAATAAAATGATCTCACTAAGAGAAGAGAAATAAATGAAATAATCTTATAAAGACTAAAGAATGAAATAAAATGATCCTATAAAGATTAGAGAATGAAATAAAATGACCTCATTGAGACTAGAGATATAAATAAGATGATCCTATAAAGACTAGAAAATTAAATAAAATGATCTCATTAAGACTGGAGAAATAAATAAAATAATTTTATAAAGAATAGAGAATGAAATAACATGACCTCATTAAGACTAGAGAAATAAATAAATGATTCTATAAAGATTAGAGAATGAAAAAAAATGATCTCATTGAGACTAGAGAAATAAATAAAGTGATCCTATAAAGACTAGAGAATGAAATAAAATGATATCATTAAGACTAGAAAAATAAATAAAATGAGCTCACTAAGACTAGAGAAAAAAATAAAATGATCCTATAAAGACTAGAGAATGAAATAAAATGATCCTATAAAGATTAGAGAATAAAATAAAATGATCTGATTTAGACTACAGAAATAAAAAAATGATCCTATAAAGACTAGTGAATGAAAAAAAATTGTCTCATTAAGATTAGAAAAATAAATAAAATGGTCTCACTAACACTAGAGAAATAAATAAAAATGATCCTATGAGAACTTGTAAATGAAATGGAATTAAATCACTAAGACTAGAGAAATAAATAAAATGATCTCACTAACACTAGAGAAATAAATAAAACGATCCTATAAAGATAAGAGAATGAAATAAAATGATCCTATAATGACTAGAGAATGAATTAAAATGATCTCATTAAGACTAAAGAAATAAATAAAATGATCCTATGAGAACTTGTAAATGAAATGGAATTAATTCACTAAGAGTAGAGAAATAAATAAAATGATCCTATGAAGATTAGAGAATGAAATAAAATGACCTAATTAAGCCTAGAAAAATAAATAAAATGATCCTATAAAGATTAGAGAATGAAATAAAATGATCCTAAGATTAGAGAATGAAATAAAATGATCTCTTTAAGACTAGAGAAATAAAATGATCTTATAAAGACAAGAGAAATAAAATGATCTTATAAAGACTAGAGAAATAAAAAAATAATCCTCTGAAGACTAGAGAATGATATAAAATGATAACATTAAGACTAAAGAATGATATAAAATGATCTCACTAAGACCAGAGAAATAAATAAAATGATCCTATAAAGACTATAGAACGAAATAAAATGATCCTAAAAGATAAGAGAATGAAATAAAATGACTTCATTAAGACTAGGAAATAAATAAAATGACTTAATTAAGACTAGGGAAATAAATAAAATGACTTCATTAAGTCTAGGGAAATAAATAAAATGATCCCATAAACCCTAGAGAATGAAATAAAATGATCTCATTAAGACAAGAGAAATAAATAAAATGATCCTATAAAGACTAGAGAAATAAATAAAATGATCTCATTAACACTCCTACGAAAAGTGGGGCCTAATAGGCCCCAGAGCAACTTGAAAGGTTATTAATATTAGGCTAATAATTTTGCATTTAAATAAAATTGAATTTAAATCCATTAATGAATGGATTAACGTGATTCTCACTGTCCCTACCTACTATCTAGCGAAACCACAGCCAGGGAAATGGGCTTGGAGAAATCACGACTAGAAACATCTTTTCGTAGGAGTGTTAAGACTAGAGAAATAAATAAAATGATCTCACTAAGACTAAAGAAATAAAAAAATCATCCTATAAAGAGTAGAGATTAAAATAAAATAATCCTATAAAGAATAGAGAATGAAATAAAATAATCCTATAAAGAATAGAGAATGAAATAAAATGATCTTATAATGATTAGAGAATGAAATAAAATGATCTTATTAAGACCAGAGAAATAAATAAAATGATCTCACTAAAACTAGAGAAATAAATAAAATGGTCTCACTAAGACTAAAGAAATAAATAAAATGATCTCACTAAGAGAAGAGAAATAAATGAAATAATCTTATAAAGACTAAAGAATGAAATAAAATGACCCCATAAAGATTAGAGAATGAAATAAAATGACCTCATTGAGACTAGAGATATAAATAAGATGATCCTATAAAGACTAGAAAATTAAATAAAATGATCTCATTAAGACTGGAGAAATAAATAAAATAATTTTATAAAGAATAGAGAATGAAATAACATGACCTCATTAAGACTAGAGAAATAAATAAATGATTCTATAAAGATTAGAGAATGAAAAAAAATGATCTCATTGAGACTAGAGAAATAAATAAAGTGATCCTATAAAGACTAGAGAATGAAATAAAATGATATCATTAAGACTAGAAAAATAAATAAAATGAGCTCACTAAGACTAGAGAAAAAAATAAAATGATCCTATAAAGACTAGAGAATGAAATAAAATGATCCTATAAAGATTAGAGAATAAAATAAAATGATCTGATTTAGACTACAGAAATAAAAAAATGATCCTATAAAGACTAGTGAATGAAAAAAATTGTCTCATTAAGATTAGAAAAATAAATAAAATGGTCTCACTAACACTAGAGAAATAAATAAAAATGATCCTATGAGAACTTGTAAATGAAATGGAATTAAATCACTAAGACTAGAGAAATAAATAAAATGATCTCACTAACACTAGAGAAATAAATAAAACGATCCTATAAAGATAAGAGAATGAAATAAAATGATCCTATAATGACTAGAGAATGAATTAAAATGATCTCATTAAGACTAAAGAAATAAATAAAATGATCCTATGAGAACTTGTAAATGAAATGGAATTAATTCACTAAGAGTAGAGAAATAAATAAAATGATCCTATGAAGATTAGAGAATGAAATAAAATGACCTAATTAAGCCTAGAAAAATAAATAAAATGATCCTATAAAGATTAGAGAATGAAATAAAATGATCCTAAGATTAGAGAATGAAATAAAATGATCTCTTTAAGACTAGAGAAATAAAATGATCTTATAAAGACAAGAGAAATAAAATGATCTTATAAAGACTAGAGAAATAAAAAAATAATCCTCTGAAGACTAGAGAATGATATAAAATGATAACATTAAGACTAAAGAATGATATAAAATGATCTCACTAAGACCAGAGAAATAAATAAAATGATCCTATAAAGACTATAGAACGAAATAAAATGATCCTAAAAAGATAAGAGAATGAAATAAAATGACTTCATTAAGACTAGGGAAATAAATAAAATGACTTAATTAAGACTAGGGAAATAAATAAAATGACTTCATTAAGTCTAGGGAAATAAATAAAATGATCCCATAAACCCTAGAGAATGAAATAAAATGATCTCATTAAGACAAGAGAAATAAATAAAATGATCCTATAAAGACTAGAGAAATAAATAAAATGATCTCATTAACACTCCTACGAAAAGTGGGGCCTAATAGGCCCCAGAGCAACTTGAAAGGTTATTAATATTAGGCTAATAATTTTGCATTTAAATAAAATTGAATTTAAATCCATTAATGAATGGATTAACGTGATTCTCACTGTCCCTACCTACTATCTAGCGAAACCACAGCCAGGGAAATGGGCTTGGAGAAATCACGACTAGAAACGTCTTTTCCTAGGAGTGTTAAGACTAGAGAAATAAATAAAATGATCTCACTAAGACTAAAGAAATAAAAAAATCATCCTATAAAGAGTAGAGATTAAAATAAAATAATCCTATAAAGAATAGAGAATGAAATAAAATAATCCTATAAAGAATAGAGAATGAAATAAATGAACTTATAAGAATTAGAGAATGAAATAAAATGATCTTATTAAGACCAGAGAAATAAATAAAATGATCTCACTAAAACTAAAGAAATAAATAAAATGATCTCACTAAGACTAGAGAATGAAATAAAATGATCTCACTAAGAGAGAGAAATAAATAAAATAATCCTATAAAGACTAGAGAATGAAATAAAATGACCTCATTGAGACTAGAGATATAAATAAGATGATCCTATAAAGACTGGAGAAATAAATAAAATGATTTTATAAAGAATAGAGAATGAAATAAAATGAACTCATTAAGACTAGAGAAATAAATAAATGATTCTATAAAGATTAGAGAATGAAATAAAATGATCTCATTGAGACTAGAGAAATAAATAAAGTGATCCTATAAAGACTAGAGAATGAAATAAAATGATATCATTAAGACTAGAGAAAAAAAATAAAATGATCCTATAAAGACTAGAGAATGAAATAAAATGATCCTATAAAGATTAGAGAATAAAATAAAATGATCTCATTTAGACTACAGAAATAAATAAAATAACCCTATAAAGACTAGAGAATGAAGAAAATGATCTCATTAAGATTAGAGAAATAAATAAAATTGTCTCACTAACACTAGAGAAATAAATAAAATGATCCTATAAAGACTAGAGAATGAAATAAATTAATCTCACTAAGACGAGGGAAATAAATAAAATGATCTCACTAAAACCAGGGAAATAAATAAAATGATCTCACTTAGACTAGAGAAATAAATAAAATGATCTCACTTAGACTAGAGAAATAAATAAAATGATCCTATAAAGACTAGAGAATGAAATAGAATGATCCTATAAAGATTAGAGAATGAAATAAAATGATCTCATTGAGATTAGGGAAATAAAAAAAATGATCTCACAAAGAAAAGAGAAATAAATAAAATGATCTCACTAAGACTAGACAAATAAATCAAATGATCTCATTGAGACTAGAGAAATAAATAAAATTATCTCACTAAGACTAGACAAATAAATAAAATGATTTCATTAAGACTAGAGAAATAAATAAAATTATCTCATTAAGACCATAGAAATAAATAAAATGATCTCACTAAGACAAGAGAAATTAATAAAATGATCCTATAAAGACTAGAGAATGAAATAAAAGGATCTCATTAAAACTAGAGAAATAAATAAAATGATCCTATTAAGACTAGAGAATGAAATAAAATGATCCTATAATGATTAGAGAATAAAATAAAATGATCTCATTAAGACTAGGGAACTAAAAAAATGATCCTATAAAGACTAGAGAATGAAATAAAATGATCTCATTAAGACTAAAGATATAAAAAAATGATCCAATAAAAACTAGAGAATGAAATAAAATGATCTCATTATGACTAGAGAAATAAATAAAATGATCTCACTAAGACTAGAGAAATAAATAAAATGATCTCACTAAGACTAGAGAAATAAATAAAATGATCTCACTAAGAGGAGAGAAATATATAAAATAATCCTATAAAGACTAGAGAATGAAATAAAATAACCTCATTGAGACTAGAGATAAATAAGATGATCCTTATAAGACTAGAGAATGAAATAAAATGATCCTATAATGATTAGAGAATGAAATAAAATGATCTCATTAAGATTAGGGAAATAAAAAAATGATCTCACAAAGAAAAGAGAAATAAATAAAATGATCTCACTAAGACTAGACAAATAAATAAAATAATCTCATTGAGACTAGAGAAATAAATAAAATTATCTCACTAAGACTAGACAAATAAATAAAATGATCTCATTAAGACCATAGAAATAAATAAAATGAGCTCACTAAGACTAGAGAAAAAAATAAAATGATCCTATAAAGACTAGAGAATGAAATAAAATGATCCTATAAAGATTAGAGAATAAAATAAAATGATCTGATTTAGACTACAGAAATAAAAAAATGATCCTATAAAGACTAGTGAATGAAAAAAATTGTCTCATTAAGATTAGAAAAATAAATAAAATGGTCTCACTAACACTAGAGAAATAAATAAAAATGATCCTATGAGAACTTGTAAATGAAATGGAATTAAATCACTAAGACTAGAGAAATAAATAAAATGATCTCACTAACACTAGAGAAATAAATAAAACGATCCTATAAAGATAAGAGAATGAAATAAAATGATCCTATAATGACTAGAGAATGAATTAAAATGATCTCATTAAGACTAAAGAAATAAATAAAATGATCCTATGAGAACTTGTAAATGAAATGGAATTAATTCACTAAGAGTAGAGAAATAAATAAAATGATCCTATGAAGATTAGAGAATGAAATAAAATGACCTAATTAAGCCTAGAAAAATAAATAAAATGATCCTATAAAGATTAGAGAATGAAATAAAATGATCCTAAGATTAGAGAATGAAATAAAATGATCTCTTTAAGACTAGAGAAATAAAATGATCTTATAAAGACAAGAGAAATAAAATGATCTTATAAAGACTAGAGAAATAAAAAAAATAATCCTCTGAAGACTAGAGAATGATATAAAATGATAACATTAAGACTAAAGAATGATATAAAATGATCTCACTAAGACCAGAGAAATAAATAAAATGATCCTATAAAGACTATAGAACGAAATAAAATGATCCTAAAAAGATAAGAGAATGAAATAAAATGACTTCATTAAGACTAGGGAAATAAATAAAATGACTTAATTAAGACTAGGGAAATAAATAAAATGACTTCATTAAGTCTAGGGAAATAAATAAAATGATCCCATAAACCCTAGAGAATGAAATAAAATGATCTCATTAAGACAAGAGAAATAAATAAAATGATCCTATAAAGACTAGAGAAATAAATAAAATGATCTCATTAACACTCCTACGAAAGTGGGGCCTAATAGGCCCCAGAGCAACTTGAAAGGTTATTAATATTAGGCTAATAATTTTGCATTTAAATAAAATTGAATTTAAATCCATTAATGAATGGATTAACGTGATTCTCACTGTCCCTACCTACTATCTAGCGAAACCACAGCCAGGGAAATGGGCTTGGAGAAATCACGACTAGAAACATCTTTTCGTAGGAGTGTTAAGACTAGAGAAATAAATAAAATGATCTCACTAAGACTAAAGAAATAAAAAAATCATCCTATAAAGAGTAGAGATTAAAATAAAATAATCCTATAAAGAATAGAGAATGAAATAAAATAATCCTATAAAGAATAGAGAATGAAATAAAATGATCTTATAATGATTAGAGAATGAAATAAAATGATCTTATTAAGACCAGAGAAATAAATAAAATGATCTCACTAAAACTAGAGAAATAAATAAAATGGTCTCACTAAGACTAAAGAAATAAATAAAATGATCTCACTAAGAGAAGAGAAATAAATGAAATAATCTTATAAAGACTAAAGAATGAAATAAAATGACCCCATAAAGATTAGAGAATGAAATAAAATGACCTCATTGAGACTAGAGATATAAATAAGATGATCCTATAAAGACTAGAAAATTAAATAAAATGATCTCATTAAGACTGGAGAAATAAATAAAATAATTTTATAAAGAATAGAGAATGAAATAACATGACCTCATTAAGACTAGAGAAATAAATAAATGATTCTATAAAGATTAGAGAATGAAAAAAAATGATCTCATTGAGACTAGAGAAATAAATAAAGTGATCCTATAAAGACTAGAGAATGAAATAAAATGATATCATTAAGACTAGAAAAATAAATAAAATGAGCTCACTAAGACTAGAGAAAAAAATAAAATGATCCTATAAAGACTAGAGAATGAAATAAAATGATCCTATAAAGATTAGAGAATAAAATAAAATGATCTGATTTAGACTACAGAAATAAAAAAATGATCCTATAAAGACTAGTGAATGAAAAAAATTGTCTCATTAAGATTAGAAAAATAAATAAAATGGTCTCACTAACACTAGAGAAATAAATAAAAATGATCCTATGAGAACTTGTAAATGAAATGGAATTAAATCACTAAGACTAGAGAAATAAATAAAATGATCTCACTAACACTAGAGAAATAAATAAAACGATCCTATAAAGATAAGAGAATGAAATAAAATGATCCTATAATGACTAGAGAATGAATTAAAATGATCTCATTAAGACTAAAGAAATAAATAAAATGATCCTATGAGAACTTGTAAATGAAATGGAATTAATTCACTAAGAGTAGAGAAATAAATAAAATGATCCTATGAAGATTAGAGAATGAAATAAAATGACCTAATTAAGCCTAGAAAAATAAATAAAATGATCCTATAAAGATTAGAGAATGAAATAAAATGATCCTAAGATTAGAGAATGAAATAAAATGATCTCTTTAAGACTAGAGAAATAAAATGATCTTATAAAGACAAGAGAAATAAAATGATCTTATAAAGACTAGAGAAATAAAAAAATAATCCTCTGAAGACTAGAGAATGATATAAAATGATAACATTAAGACTAAAGAATGATATAAAATGATCTCACTAAGACCAGAGAAATAAATAAAATGATCCTATAAAGACTATAGAACGAAATAAAATGATCCTAAAAAGATAAGAGAATGAAATAAAATGACTTCATTAAGACTAGGGAAATAAATAAAATGACTTAATTAAGACTAGGGAAATAAATAAAATGACTTCATTAAGTCTAGGAAATAAATAAAATGATCCCATAAACCCTAGAGAATGAAATAAAATGATCTCATTAAGACAAGAGAAATAAATAAAATGATCCTATAAAGACTAGAGAAATAAATAAAATGATCTCATTAACACTCCTATGAAAAGTGGGGCCTAATAGGCCCCAGAGCAACTTGAAAGGTTATTAATATTAGGCTAATAATTTTGCATTTAAATAAAATTGAATTTAAATCCATTAATGAATGGATTAACGTGATTCTCACTGTCCCTACCTACTATCTAGCGAAACCACAGCCAGGGAAATGGGCTTGGAGAAATCACGACTAGAAACGTCTTTTCCTAGGAGTGTTAAGACTAGAGAAATAAATAAAATGATCTCACTAAGACTAAAGAAATAAAAAAATCATCCTATAAAGAGTAGAGATTAAAATAAAATAATCCTATAAAGAATAGAGAATGAAATAAAATAATCCTATAAAGAATAGAGAATGAAATAAATGAACTTATAAGAATTAGAGAATGAAATAAAATGATCTTATTAAGACCAGAGAAATAAATAAAATGATCTCACTAAAACTAAAGAAATAAATAAAATGATCTCACTAAGACTAGAGAATGAAATTAAATGATCTCACTAAGAGGAGAGAAATAAATAAAATAATCCTATAAAGACTAGAGAATGAAATAAAATGACCTCATTGAGACTAGAGATATAAATAAGATGATCCTATAAAGACTGGAGAAATAAATAAAATGATTTTATAAAGAATAGAGAATGAAATAACATGAACTCATTAAGACTAGAGAAATAAATAAATGATTCTATAAAGATTAGAGAATGAAACAAAATTGATCTCATTGAGACTAGAGAAATAAATAAAGTGATCCTATAAAGACTAGAGAATGAAATAAAATGATATCATTAAGACTAGAGAAAAAAATAAAATGATCCTATAAAGACTAGAGAATGAAATAAAATGATCCTATAAAGATTAGAGAATAAAATAAAATGATCTCATTTAGACTACAGAAATAAATAAAATAACCCTATAAAGACTAGAGAATGAAGAAAATGATCTCATTAAGATTAGAGAAATAAATAAAATTGTCTCACTAACACTAGAGAAATAAATAAAATGATCCTATAAAGACTAGAGAATGAAATAAATTAATCTCACTAAGACGAGGGAAATAAATAAAATGATCTCACTAAAACCAGGGAAATAAATAAAATGATCTCACTTAGACTAGAGAAATAAATAAAATGATCTCACTTAGACTAGAGAAATAAATAAAATGATCCTATAAAGACTAGAGAATGAAATAGAATGATCCTATAAAGATTAGAGAATGAAATAAAATGATCTCATTGAGATTAGGGAAATAAAAAAAATGATCTCACAAAGAAAAGAGAAATAAATAAAATGATCTCACTAAGACTAGACAAATAAATCAAATGATCTCATTGAGACTAGAGAAATAAATAAAATTATCTCACTAAGACTAGACAAATAAATAAAATGATTTCATTAAGACTAGAGAAATAAATAAAATTATCTCATTAAGACCATAGAAATAAATAAAATGATCTCACTAAGACAAGAGAAATTAATAAAATGATCCTATAAAGACTAGAGAATGAAATAAAAGGATCTCATTAAAACTAGAGAAATAAATAAAATGATCCTATTAAGACTAGAGAATGAAATAAAATGATCCTATAATGATTAGAGAATAAAATAAAATGATCTCATTAAGACTAGGGAACTAAAAAAATGATCCTATAAAGACTAGAGAATGAAATAAAATGATCTCATTAAGACTAAAGATATAAAAAAATGATCCAATAAAAACTAGAGAATGAAATAAAATGATCTCATTATGACTAGAGAAATAAATAAAATGATCTCACTAAGACTAGAGAAATAAATAAAATGATCTCACTAAGACTAGAGAAATAAATAAAATGATCTCACTAAGAGGAGAGAAATATATAAAATAATCCTATAAAGACTAGAGAATGAAATAAAATAACCTCATTGAGACTAGAGATAAATAAGATGATCCTTATAAGACTAGAGAATGAAATAAAATGATCCTATAATGATTAGAGAATGAAATAAAATGATCTCATTAAGATTAGGGAAATAAAAAAATGATCTCACAAAGAAAAGAGAAATAAATAAAATGATCTCACTAAGACTAGACAAATAAATAAAATAATCTCATTGAGACTAGAGAAATAAATAAAATTATCTCACTAAGACTAGACAAATAAATAAAATGATCTCATTAAGACTAGAGAATGAAATAAAATGATCCTATAAAGATTAGAGAATAAAATAAAATGATCTCATTTAGACTACAGAAATAAATAAAATGATCCTATAAAGACTAGAGAATGAAAAAAATTATCTCATTAAGATTAGAGAAATAAATAAAATGGTCTCATTAAGACTAGGGAACTAAAAATGATCCTATAAAGACTAGAGAATGAAATAAAATGATCTCATTAAGACTAGAGATATAAAAAAATAATCCTATAAAGAGTAAAGAATGAAATAAAATGATCCTATAAAGATTAGAGAATGAAATAAAATGACCTCATTGAGACTAGAGTTATAAATAAGATGATCCTATAAAGACTAGAGAATTAAATAAAATGATCTCATTAAGACTAGAGAAATAAATAAAATGATCCTATAAATACTAGAGACTGAAATAACATGACCTCATTAAGACTAGAGAAATAAATAAATGATCCTATAAAGATTAGAGAATGAAATAAAATGATCTCATTAAGACTAGAGAAATAAATAGTGATCCTATAAAGACTAGAGGATGAAATAAAATGATCTCATTAAGACTAGAAAAATAAATAAAATGATCTCACTAAGACTAGAGAAAAAAATAAAATGATGTCACTAAGACAAGAGAAATAAATAAAATGATCTCGCTAAGACTAGAAAAATAAATAAAATGATCCTATAAAGACTAGAGAATGAAATAAAATGATCTATAAAGACTAGAGAATAAAATAAAATGATATCATTTAGACTACAGAAATAAATAAAATGACCCTTAAAAAACTAGAGAATGAAGAAAATGATCTCATTAAGATTAGAGAAATAAATAAAATTGTCTCACTAACATTAGAGAAATAAATAAAATGATCCTATAAAGACTAGAGAATGAAATAAAATGATCTCACTAAGACGAGGGAAATAAATAAAATGATCTCACTAAGACTAGAGAATGAAATAAAATTATCCTATAAAGACTAGAAAATGAAATAAAATGATCTCACAAAGAAAAGAGAAATAAATAAAATGATTTCACTAAGACTAGACAAATAAATAAAATGATCTCACTAAGACCAGAGAAATAAATAAAATGATCTCACTTAGACTAGAGAAATAAATAAAATGATCCTATAAAGACTAGAGAATGAAATAAAATGATCCTATAAAGATTAGAGAATGAAATAAAATGATCTCATTAAGACTTAAGAAATAAAAAAATGATCCTGTAAAGAGTAGAGATTAAAATAAAATGATCCTATAAAGAATGGAGAATGAAATAAAATGATCCTATAATGATTAGAGAATGAAATAAAATGATCTCATTGCGATTAGGGAAATAAAAAAATGATCTCACAAAGAAAAGAGAAATAAATAAAATGATCTCACTAAGACTAGACAAATAAATAAAATGATCTCATTGAGACTAGAGAAATAAATAAAATTATCTCACTAAGACTAGACAAATAAATAAAATGATCTCATTAAGACTAGAGAAATAAATAAAATTATCTCATTAAGACCATAGAAATAAATAAAATGATCTCACTAAGACTAGAGAAATAAATAAAATGATCCTATAAAGACTAGAGAATGAAATAAAATGATCCTATAATGATTAGGGAATAAAATAATATGATCTCATTAAGACTAGGGAACTAAAAAAAATGATCCTATAAAGACTAGAGAATGAAATAAAATGATCTCATTAAGACTAGAGATATAAAAAAATGATCCAATAAAAACTAGAGAATGAAATAAAATGATCTCATTAAGACTAGAGATATAAAAAAATGATCCAATAAAAACTAGAGAATGAAATAAAATGATTTCATTAAGACTAGAGAAATAAATAAAATGATCTCACTAACACTATAGAAATAAATAAAAATGATCCTATGAGAACTAGTAAATGAAATGAAATTAAATCACTAAGACTAGAGAAATAAATAAAATGATCTCACTAAGACTAGAGAAATAAATAAAACGATCCTATAAAGACTAGAGAATGAAATAAAATGATCCTATAAAGATAAGAGAATGAAATAAAATGACCTTATTAAGACTAGAGAAATAAATAAAATGATCCTATAATGACCTGAGAATGAATTAAAATGATCTCATTAAGACTAGAGAAATAAATAAAATGATCCTATAAAGACTAGAGAATGAAATAAAATCATCTCATTAAGACTAGAGAAATAAATAAAATGATCCTATAAAGATTAGAGAATGAAATAAAATGATCTCATTAAGACTAGAGAAATAAATAAAATGATCTCACTGAGACTAGAGAAATAAATAAAATGATCCTATAAAGACTAGAGAATGAAATAAAGTGATCTCACTAAGACTAGAGAAAGAAACAAAATTCTTTCACCAAGACTAGAGAAAGAAACAAAATGATCCTAAAAAAACTGGAGAAAGAAACAAAATGATTCTACATAGATTAGAGAAAGAAATAAAATGATCTTATTCAGGCTAGAGAAAGAAACAAAATGATCAATAAAGTGATCTCATTAACACTAGAGAAATCAAAGCGTAGAATAATAAATGTTTGTGTCTTCACTATTACCTAATTAAACAGATACTGATAAATACGTATATGGCCAGCAATTGTACAGCAGTATGTCTTTGAATTTACATCTCTAGATCCCCGTTTCCGAAACCTCTGGTGGGCAGAGCACAGATAAAAGTTTGTGTAACTGTGTGCTTAATAATAAACAACAGTTTTCCTCAGAAGTATGTGGTTCATCTCTCTTTCCTTTGTTTTCACCAACTACTCAAGTAAATTAATACTAATATGTTCTTGTCCAGACTGTGAACCTTATCTTATTCGAAGCCTGCTTCACAATAGTTTGTTTGCTAACAACATCTTACATTTAGTTGTAAAAAAGTGAATAAATCCGTCACAAACCGGACTCATAGTTGAAGAAACTATTGTATGAGTTTGTTTGCCTCGGACTATTTTTCGTGGCGTTGGTAGAAAGAGCAATCAGAGCTTTAACATGGGAATAATATTAATACGATTTATTTCCTTGCCATAAAGCCACGTTTTTATGGTAACTGTTGTCAAGTTTATTTAACCTGTTACTATAAAGATCTGATAAGAACCTGGAGAACCCGAGGAAGACATTCGATATATTTTTGTAGAAATTTAATATTCGTTATTTTGGACTAGATTGTTTCTCACAATTACGTTTTTGAAAGAAACAGGCCTGTTAAAGATCAAATTTCGGAGAACCTTCCCCATAACACTACATAAGATATAGTGCAGATAACATATCGCAAATGAAAACTGGTGAAACAGACACACAACATGGTGAGTCGATCACGTTTACTTTTATCATCATCGGATTTGATCGTCAGTTTCACTTGCATGTTTTTTATTTTATCAATTTCAGTTGCTTCGTAACTAATAGAATAATATCAGAGTCGAAATCGTGACATTGTCATGATTCACTGTAACTAAATCAGAGCGAAACTGACAGCAGGAGTTTCTCTTCAAAGTTCGTTTTCTCTCCCTCGTGTTGAGGCAACGTGTTTCACTGTCCGTATATTAAACAGTGTATTAGAACTGTTTCTCCACCAATTAGCGATGTGCCGAGAATCTTGTGATGACATTAGAAGGATATGAAGGCTTCGTGCTATTTTTGAATGAGTGATTTAGTTTATCTTTCTTGGTTCACCTGGTTTTGTATCCAAAATTAAATCACAGTGGTTTTAAAATCATTTTGATTCTGCAAGAGTGCCTTCCTATGTTCTTTTTCACTTTTCAACAGTGTTACAACACTATGAAAGACACTGCTACTAGTTATAGTACTCTAGAAGATATTACTACTTTCAACAACACTCTAGAAAGTGCTGCTACTTGTTACAACACTTCAATATACTGTTACTTGTTACAACGCTCTGTAAGATGCTGTCTCTCCTCAAATCTAATATTAAACAACTGTGACAACACTATAGTAGACAATACCAGTCGTTGTACATGAATCTGTTAGTGGACCTCAGCAGCAAGTCTAATTAGGTTTCGATATTCGCGGTGGACTCAACTGAAATAGCTTACTGTATAACTTTGCGCTTAACAACAAAGAAGAAATTAAATAAAAAACCCACACACGTACACAGCCACCTATAAACAGATTATGAGTAGAATTTGAAGCTTTAAATCACGTTAGGGTTAGCAAACAAGCTTCTGATTGAGTATTTTTCATAAACAAATGTAACGTTTATAAACTCTAAATTGCCGTGATTTTAGATTACACTAATGCTTCATAAAAACAGAGGTGTGTTAAATATTTTATACAAAAAACAAAATTTGTTGTTACTTCCCTTAAAGAACTCCATAGTTCAATTCCTGTACCTTTCATAAATATTTGTTCTGTAGCTACACCATTTGAAAATGTTGTGAGGTCTTCTGATAAAATCAGAGTACTATTTTACCTTCTTGTGTAAAACAGCCTTATAAACATGCGCCATCTGCTAAGTGTATTCTTAGGCTTTTATCCTAATTCATAGCCATCTGGCCCATATGGCCAAGCGTGTTTAGGCGTGCGACTCGTAATCTGAGGGTCGCGGGTTTGCATCCCCGTGGCGCCAAACATGCTCGCCCTTTAAGCCGTGGGGGCGTTATAATGGGACGGTCAATCCCACTATTCCTTGGTAAAAGAGTAGCCCAAGAGATGGTGGTGGATGGTGATGACTAGCTGCCTTCCCTCTAGTCTTACACTACTAAATTAGGGACGGCTAACACAGATAGCTCTCGAGTAGCTTTGTGCGAAATTCAAAAAGCAAACAAACAAACATAGCCATCTAGCGTCTGTACCAAACAACTGGTGACTGTCAAATGTTTCCTAGTATAATATCGTGTCAAGTTTACAGACGGACGTATCGTGTTTACAGACAACCAACTGCCTTTAGTCTCACTAAATATCGTATTTACAAACAGAAGTATAGATAAGTCAAAACAATTAAATATTTTGAAAGTTGTTGGTCATTACGTCAGAAAGGTTTGTTTGTTTTGAATTTCGCAGAAAACTACTCGAGGACTATTTGCCCTAGTCGTTCCTAAATTAGCAGTGTAAAACAGCCAGTCATCACCATCCACCGCCAACTCTTGGGCTACTCTTCTACAACGAATAGTGAGATTGACTGTCACATTATAACGCTCTCACAGCTGAAAGGGCGAGCATGTTTGGCGCGACGGGAATGCGAACCCGCGACCCTCACATTACGAGTCGCACGCTTTAACACGCTTGGCCATGCCGGGCCTCACTATTTAGAGGGCCTCAAGCTATGACTATAAATGTATTGTACGTATGGATCCTCTATAAGTTGAAAAGCCTAGGACCAATATAACCCTTAATAAGGCCTTGCCCCTCCTTTTAATTACCAGACAACCACCCTGGCTTCCAGGTAATCTTAAAAACTTTAGGACAATGCTGAAATGCGATGTTCGATTCCACGTGGTGGACAAGATTGCAAAGTTTTCTTCTTCACTTTGTTACCTTTTACTCCAAGTGTCTGAGAAATGAAGGCAAACGTTTAAAATTAATCAGGAAGGCGGGTTATCAAAACAACACTTTCCTTGATGTTTGAAGAAGAAAAAAAATACTGAAAATATCTTGAACGTAAGACTTGATAACTAACTCAAGATTTAGTGAAGCCTATAATGAAATTAGAACACGAGGATTTTAACAACATTAGGATATTACTTATATATATATATATATGTTGCTTCTTTCCCCCCACCCCTAAAAAATGTTTTTGAATTTAACTTTTTGCGTCAGACTTTCTTACGTAAAATAATTTTATGAAGTAAAATATTGCCTTGAAGAAATTAGTTGTGATAACTTTAGTTAATTTAAAACTCCAGAACGTCGATTGAAATCTTATTATTACAAAGGGAAAGTCTAAAAAAATCGTTAAACAATCACAAACGAGATTTGTTTCTCATAAATTCCTTAGTTAGTGTTTATATTAAGGATTTAATACAAAATTCTGAGTTGCTTGAGTTAAAAAAATGTTGAGTATGCGATATTAGTAAGTTACCTGACAATCACAGAAGATATATACTGACGGTGGTACGGAATGTATCAGAACTTACCTTTTGACATTACTTGGCACTGAAACTTCATTTTTTATTGTTCGGACGGAAAATATTCATATTATGATCAGATCTGGGATTTAGAATTTTCTTTAACCTAATAACAATAGAAAAGAACAGAATGTGGATTAACTTGGGGTATTAGAACCATTCAAAAAGAGACCTGCAAGAAATCAGACATAAATTAAGACGTGTTGTAAAAGGTGAAAATCCAAGAGTCAAGCCATCTAGAAATGCATTATAAGTTATGTACTTATATTCCTCAATAACATATCTGTTCAACGTTCGCGTACCTAAATCAACTGAAGAATGAAATAGATATTCATGCTATTCTATAAGAGACATAGCTATTAAGTTGTGAGCCGTAGCACAACTGGACTTCTATTTATGTATTATTTTACTGTCGAAATTAGCGCTAGAAATTGTCACCCTTGTATACTAGATGTCTTATGGAATGCCAGCAAAACAGCCCTTGCAACATAAACTACATTACAAAGCTATTGTAAAAATGCGTAGTCATCGGACAGAGCATATTCTGGACTGGTGACATATACTGTAACGACCTGATAAGACTACAAAATCGTTTTAGAACATTGTAATAAATTCCAGTCAAAGCAAGTTACCTACTAAGATCAAAAATATAAATAAACCCACTAATGAGTATAGTTAATTATATTGCGTCATTCTTAAAAACATTATAATTATTTTTATTTATTTATTGGGATACTCTCGCTGTTAAAAGTATTTTTGGCCGAAGTCCCAGTAATATCTTACAAGGTTGAGCCAGCCTAGAATGATGAAAGTGTGGCTAAGATGTATTTTTTCACATTTTAGAAAGTAAAGTATATCAAAAGTTTTTAAAAATTATTTCCCTTCTTCAGGAGGAAGCTATGTACTGACAGTGCATAGTTAAGAAAATATTTTTTATTTCATCTTTTAAAAAAGGTCGTTTACTTTTATTTACGTATGCCATAATGGTGGACTAAATAATACATGAATATTATGTCGTAAACTCAAGCTACTCTGTATTTTCGTTTCAGTATTCACTTTGTTAAATGGAACGTTCAACTCATGTAGACATCCAGTACTCTACGTTTAATCACCACTAAGACCCAGACGAGCTAGAGATTAACCAGGATTTAAATTTCAACAAATTTATTATTCTTGAAGTGCAAGAAAACTTTCATAGTCTTCTTCGACTTTCCCTAGAATCCTTAATAGAAAATTCAATATGTAAATGAAAACAAAGCTCGTCAAAAGAGATACATACAACACTAGAAAGTTGTGATGAATTATAACTGAACATCAAAGAAAATGAAATAAGATTTCTTCCTTATTTGTAGACTTCCAAAGATGAAATTTGAATCCTTTGTGAACTTATGAGAATTAGAACGAATGGAAATAGAAGTAAAATAACTGAATGAACTTTCTTTTTTTCGAATCGTGGTTATTAGAAACTTGCATGAGTATGGTTAGTTTAGGTTTATAAAGAACTAAGCGTCCATGAGTAGAGATAAAATACAAATTTACTCTGTTTTCTAGCACAACACTGTTTACCAGTTCTAGTTCTTTTAAAATAAAACCTCATGACACTTCATTCTTTCTCTTTTCTTTTTATTTTAGAACAATCAAAATATTGTCAAAACAGATTATTCAGCTCTGTAAACTGATGTAAAAACATTTTCTAGGTTTTGCTTTATGCTAAGCCTACTTTGCTTTTCCATACTATCGGTTTTGTTGTTAGTTGTTAAGTACAATTTATGCTTTAAATATATACTCAAAGTCGTGCTTGACTCTTGTACAGGGGAACAATACCAAGATTGATATTAAACTTACCAAATATACGATTATTTTTAATTTTTTCAAATTTTACCTTTAGACTCGGCATACTTAAGTGTCTGACAGTTAGGCCAGTCAGTGGCTCAGTGATAAGTTTGAAGATTTATCACGTTAAAAAACAGGAGGCACAACAATGGTAGTTTACTAAATATGAAAGAAAAATTTTAACAGTTTATCCTTAAGTAGAGTTTCGTAAACTGAAACTGTGAAATAAACAAAAAAGCTTTACTTCGATAACAATTTAAACTTATATATCAGCATTTAAAGCTTGACATATTCCCTTATATATATATGTAATAAACACTATCTAGGTAAATTGTTAATTTTGAAATAAAATATACGAGGAATAATTCGAAATAAATAAAATTAAAATGTTAAATAAAAGTAATGAGGAAATATAGTTATAACTTTTAAGCCTGAATAGCCTTAACCAATACCCAGTGATATTTAACTTAAAACGGTTAAACCTGATAAAACACTTACTTTGCTGATTTGATTAGATTTAATAAGTGAGTGAGTTGAAAACCATATCCTGGGAATACTCAGTATTTCTGAAATTAATAACTTATACTTGACTCAGCGGCTCCTTCAAATTAGGCTGCTTCGGTTATCTTGTAAACAGTCTTTCTGCAACTACAAGTTGAACACGTTTCCTTTAACCTATCAGTTTTGCTTTAGAATTTCTGTTCTGCGTGAGCCATATCAGTATTGTCTTTTTAATTTGTAGACGGAGCTGTAAAAAAGCTCGTTGACGCGTGAAGTATGAATTATTACTTTAGTGTGTTTTTATGTTAATCTCTGTATACACTAGTGAAGTTGTATATGTTACTACAGCTTAATAAATAAATACATTATTGTCTCCTTATATTTATCTGAATAAATTTCAGAGAAGAATTTGTCTACCATAATCATAATAATAATAAAAAACAATTAAACACTTTTAATACACTTTAAAACCGTATAAAATCATCAAAAATAATTATACATTAATTATTATCATTGTTCCTACAAGCTTGTTTTGTTCTCGTGATCAGCTATTTCTGATCCTAGCGTCCAACACCATCTATACACACAACACCTTACATTATCATCTCTTCCAAGTTACATCCTTCATTATCTTTATCTTTCACACTCTACCTTACATCATCATCTCTCCCAGGTTACATCCTTCATTATCTTTATCTTTCAAACTCTACCTTACATCATCATCTCTCCCAGGCTACATCCTTCAATATCTTTATCATTCACACTACACCTATTTACGTCATCATCTCTCCTGTAGGCTACATCCTTCATTATCTTTTATCTTTCACACTATACTTTTACATCATCATCTCTCCTAGGCTACATCCTTCATTATCTTTATCTTTCACACTACATTTTACATCATCATCTCTCCCAGGCTATATCCTTATTTCTTTTTTCTTTTCACACTACACCTTACATCATCATCTCTCCTAGGTTACATCCTTTCATTATTTATATCTTTCACACTATACCTTACATCATCATATATCTCCTACGCTAAATCCTTCAATATCATTATCTTTCACACTATACCTTACATCATCATCTTCTCCTAGGCTATATCCTTTCTATTTCTTTTATCTTTCACACTACACCTTACATTATCATCTCTCCCAGGTTACATCCTTCATTATTTATATCTTTCACACTATACCTTATCATCATCTCTCCCAGGCTATATGCTTATTTCATCTTATCTTTCTTCATTCTTTTACTACACCTTCATCATCATTCTCCTAGGTTATATCATTCATTATCTTTTATCTTTTCACACTACACCTTACATCATCATTCTCCTAGGTTAGCATCCTTTCATTATTTTATCTTTTCACACTATACCTTACATCGTCATCTCTCCTAGGCTATCATCTTCATTATCTTTATCTTTCACATTATTTTACATCATCATCTCTCCTAGGCTATATCTTCTATTATTCTCTTTATCTTTTCACACTACACCTAACATTATTATCTCTCCTAGGTTATATCCTTTCATTATTTATATCTTTCACACTATACCTTTTACATCATCATATCTCCTACGCTACATCCTTTTCATTATCATTATCTTTCACACTATACCTTACATCATCATCTCTCCTAGGCTATATGCTTTCTATTATTTTATCTTTTCACTTTACACTTCATCATCTCTCCCTAGGTTATATCTTTATCTTTTCATTATTTTATCTTTCACATCACACCTTCATCATCATCTCTCCTAGGCTTATCCTTCATTATTTTTCTTTCACACTATACCTTACATCATCATCTCTCCTAGGTTACATCCTTCATTATCTTTATATCTTTTCACATTACTATACTGTACCTTACATCATCATTCTCTCCTAGGTTACATCCTTCATTATCTTTTATTTTATCACTATACCTTACATCATCATCATCTTCTTTACACTGGTCATTAGGTTACATCCTTCATTATCTTATTATTTTCACACTATAATATTTACATCATCTCTCCTAGGGTTCATCTTTCTTATTATCTTTATCTTTCAGTAACTACATCATCATCATTCTCCTAGGTTGCATATCTTTTCATTATCTTTATCTTTCACACTACATTTTATCATCATTCTCTCCATTATAATTTTATATCATTCTTTTATCTTTATATTTTCTTACACTATACCTTACATCATCATTCTCCTAGGTTACATCCTTCATTATTTTTCTTTTCTTACACTATAACCTTACATCATCATTCTCCTAGGCTAGCATCCTTCATTATCTTTTATTTTCATACTATACCTTTCATCATCTCTCCTAGGTTACATCTTTCATTATCTTTATCTTTTCACACTATACCTTACATCATCATCTTCTCCTAGGTTACATCCTTTTATTATCTTTATCTTTTCACACTATACCTTACATCATCATCTCTCCTAGGTTACATCATTATTTCATTATCTTTATCTTTTTCACACTATACATTTACATCATCATTCTCCTAGGTTACATCTTTTCTATTATCTTTATCTTTCACTATACCTTATATCATCATTCTCCTAGGTTGCATCCTTCATTATCTTTATCTTTCACACTATACCTTACATCATCATCTTCTCCTAGGCTACATCCTCATTATTCTTTATCTTTTCACACTATACTTATCATCATCATCTCTCCTAGGTTATCATTTTTCTATTATCTTTTTCTTTTCACACTATACATTACATCATCATCTTCTCCTAGCACCATATATCTCTCCTTTCATTATCTTTATCTTTCACATTACACCTTACATCATCATCTCTCCTAGGTTACATCCTTTCATTATCTTTATCTCTTTCACACTATACCTTATATCATCATCTCTCCTAGGCTACATTTTCGTTATTATCTTTATCTTTCACACTATACATTTACATCATCATTCTCCTAGGCTGCATCATTATCTTTTCTTTCATTTTATCTTTCACATCATCTCTTATTACATCATTATCTTTCTCCTAGGCTTTACATCATCTCTCCTATTATTTTTCTATTTTATCTTTTCACACTATACCTTACATCATCATCTTCTCCTAGGTTACATCTATCTTTCTATTATCTTTTATCTTTCACACTACACCTTACATCATCATCATTTACATTCATTTCATTATCTTTTCATTCTTTCATCTACACCTATATCATCATCTCTCCTAGGTTATCTTTTCTATTATCTTTATCTTTTCACACTATACCTTTACATCATCATCTCTCTCCAGGTTACATCCTTCTCATTATCTTTATCTTTCTACACTATACCTTACATCATCATCTCTCCTAGGCTACATCCTTTCCTTTATTTTATTCTTTTACACTAATATTTTACATCATCATTCTCCTAGGTTACATCCTTTCATTATTTTATTTTCATACTATACATTCTCCTAGGGTATCATCATTCTCCTAGGTTACATCCTGTCATTATACATCATCTCTTCACACTATATTATCTTATTCTTTCATCACTCCGTCATCTCCTCCGGCTGCATCCTTTCATTATTTTATCTTCTTTCACACTATACTCTTACCATCATCATTCTCCTAGGTTACATCGTTTTCTATTATTTTATCTTTTCACACCTATAATTACATCATCATCTCTCCTAGGCTAGCATCCTTTATTATCATTTTATCTTTTCACACTATACCTGCATATACATCATCATCCCAGGTTACATCCTTATTATTATCTTTATCTTTCTTACACTGTACCTTACATCATCATTCTCCTAGGTTATATCTTTCATTATCTTTATCTTTTCACACTGTAATTTACATCATCATTCTCCTAGGTTACATCTCTTTATTATTTTATCTTTTCTTACATCTATACTCTTAGCTGCATCACTTATTATCTCTCTAGGTTACGCATCGTCATTTTCAGGTTATATCTTTATCTTTCACACTTTAATTCTATCATCTCTCTTACACATCTCTTCATTCTTTATCTAAGCACTCTACATTATTATCATCTTTCACATTTTATTCTTATTTTACATTGTATCATCATCATTCTCCTAGGCGTCATCCTTTCATTATTATTTTATCTTTCACACTATACCCTTACATCATCATCTCTCCTAGGCATCCTATTATCTTTATCTTTTCACTGTACCTTACATCATCATCTTCTCCTAGGCTCATCTTTTATTATCTTTATTTTCACATACATACCTTACATCATCATTCTCCTAGGTTACATCTTCATTATCTTTATCTTTTCACACTATACCTTACATCATCATTCTCCGGTTACGTAGCATTCTATTATCTTTATCTTTCTTACACTACTAGGCTATCATCATCTCTCCTAGGCTACATCTTCTTATTATTTTATTTTTCTTTTCACTGCACTTTACATCATCATCTCTTCCAGGCTACATCCTTTCATTATTTTATCTTTTCACACTGTACCTTACATCATCATTCTCCTAGGCTACATCCTTCTATTATCTTTTATCTTTTACACTATACCTTACATCATCATCTCTCCTAGGTTAGATATCCTTCATTATCTTTATCTTTCACACTACACCTTACATCATCATCTCTCCTAGGCTACATCTCTCCTCATTATCTTTATCTTTTCACATTACACCTTACATCATCATCTCTCCTCCTACATCATCTCATTATTTTATCTTTCACACTACACCTTACATCATCATCTCTCCTAGGCTGCATCCTTCATTATCTTTATCTTTCACACTGTACCTTACATCATCATTCTCCCAGGCTATATCTCCTTCATTATCTTTATCTTTCACATTATACCTTATCATCATTCTCCCGGGCTATATCCTTTCATTATTTTATTCTTTTCTTTACACTACACCTTACATCATCATCTCTCTCCAGGCTACATCTTTCATTATTCTTTATCTTTCACACTTTAATTTTACATCATCATCTCTCCTAGGCTCATCTTCATTATTTTATCTTTTCACACTATACCTTACATCATCATTCTCCCAGGACTACATCCTTATTATCTTTATCTTTCACACTATACCTTACATCATCATCTCTCCTAGGCTAATATGCTTTATTATTTTATCTTTCAGATCTACTACATACCTTATTATCATCATCTTTCTCACCTAGGCATCATCATTCTTCCATTATCTTTTATGTCTTTCACATTGCACGGTTTACATCATCATTTCTCCTAGGCTATATCTTTTATTATCTTTATCTTTCACACTATACCTTACATCATCATCTCTCCTAGGACTACGTCCTTCATTATCTTTATCTTTTTCACACTACACCTTACATCATCATCTCTCCTAGGTTACATGTCTCATTATCTTTATTCTTTCACACTATACCTTACATCATCATCTCTCCTAGGCTACATCCTTCATTATCTTTATCTTTCACACTCATTACCTTACATCATCATCTCTCCCTAGGTTACATGCTCCATTATTCTTTTATCTTTCGAGGTACATTATACCTTTAGTCATCATCATCTCTCCCAGGTTACATGCGTGTTCATAGTTATTTATCATTTTATCTTTCTTACACTACCTTACATCATCATCTCTCCCAGGCTACATGTTTCATTATCTTTATCTTTTCACACTACGCCATACATCATCATCTCTCCCCAGGCTGCATATGCTGTTTATTATCTTTATCTTTCACACTGCACCTTATCATCATCATTTCTCCCGGGTTTGCGTCATTCGTTATCTTTCTCCTAGGTTCTTTCTTGCGCTATGCCTTACATCATCATCTCTCCTAGGCTACATCATTTATTATCTTTATCTTTCACACTTTACCTTATCATCCATCATCTCCCGGGCTTCATCTTTCATTATCTTTTATCTTTCACTTTTACACCTTACATCATCATCTCTTCTAGGTTACATCCTTTCATTATCTTTATCTTTCACACTACACCTTACATCATCATCTCTCCTAGGGTTACATTATCTTGTTGTTCTTCTCGCACTTTGCGTCATCATTCTTAGGCTACATCATTTATTATTTTTATCTTTCACACTATACCTTACATCATCATCTCTCCTAGGTTACATCCTTTATATTATTATTTTATCTTTTCACTACACCTTACATCATCATCTCTTCCTGACATTCTTATTATTTTATATTTTCACACTTATCTTCCTTTACATCATCATCTTCTCCTAGGCTACACTCTTTCATTATCTTTATCTTTTCACTATCACCTTATATCATCATCTCTCCTACTGTAATCATCTTTCATTATCTTTATTTTCACACTACACCTTATATCATCATTCTCCTAGGTTACATCCTTCATTATTCCTTATCTTTCACACTATACCTTACATCATCATCTCTCCTTCTATATGGCTTCATTATCTTTTATCTTTTCACACTACACCTACGTCATCATCTCTCCCAGGTTGTATCCATACTATTATCTTTATCTTTCACACTATACCTTACATCATCAGGCTCATCATTCTCTTCCACACTACACGTTAGTTTCATTCCTCCTTAGGTTACATCCTTCTTATTATCTTTATCTTTTCACACTACATCTTACATCATCATCTCTCCCAGGCTACATCCTTCATTATCTTTATCTTTCACACTACACCTTACATCATCATCTCTCCCAGGCTATATCCTTCATTATCTTTATCTTTCACACTACACCTTACATCATCATCTCTCCCAGGTTACATCCTTCTATTTATCTTTATCTTTTCACACTATCTCTCCTTACATCATCTCTTCTCCTAGGTATTCTTCCTTCATCTTTACTACACCTTACATCATCTTCTCACATGGCTGTTATCTTTATCTTTCACACTTACTTATCATCATCTCTCTCCAGGCTATATCCATTATTATATCTTTTATCTTTCACACTACACCTTACATCATCATCTCTCCCGGGCTATATCCATTCATTATCTTTTATCTTTCTTACACTATACTTATTTTATTCATCATCATCTCTTTTCTCAGGCTATCCTTATTATCTTTTATCTTTCACACTATACCTTACATCATCATCTCTCCTAGGCTCATGCTTTCATTATCTTTATCTTTCAACACACTTTACACACTACACTAGGTTACATCTCATCATCTCTCATCAGGCTCCTAGGTTACTTTCTATTATCTTTATCTTTTCACACTATACCTTACATCATCATCTCTCTCCTAGGTTATATCTTTCATTATCTTTATCTTTTACACTGTATCTTACATCATCATCTCTCCTAGGCTATCCTTTCATCATATACTCTTACATCATGCGCTCCTTTATCTTTCTCACTATACCTAATTCATTCATCTTCTCCTAGGCATTCTTATCTTTTCTATTATCTTTATTTTCCAATTACATCATCATCATTTCTCCTAGGTTGCATCTTCTATTATCTTTTATCTTTCACACATCATACCTTATCATCATCATCTTCTCCTAGGCTACATCCTTCATTATTTTATCTTTTCACACTATACCTTACATCATCATCTCTCCCAGGCTACATCCTTCATTATTTTATCTTTCACATTTATACCTTACATCATCATCTCTCCTAGGTTAGCATCCTTTCATTATCTTTATCTTTTCACACTATACCTTACATCATCATTCTCTCCTTAGGCTACATCCTTCATTATTTTATCTTTCACACTATACATTACATCATCATCTCTCAGCTACATCGTTCATTTATCTTTATCTTTCACACTATACCTTATATCATCATCTCTCCTGGGTTATATCATTCTTATTATTATATTTCACACTATACCTTACATCATCATATCTCCTACGCTAAATTCCTTCAATATCATTATCTTTATCGTCACACTATACTTATATCATCATCTCTCTCCTAGGTTACATCCTTATTATTTATATTCTTTCACACTATACCTTACATCATCATCTTCTACAGGCTATATGCTTATTATTCTATTATCTTTTCACACTACACCTTTTACATCATCATCTCTCCTAGGCTATATCTCTTATCTTTATCTTTTTCACACCTACACCTTACATCATCATCTCTCCTAGGCTATACATCCCATTATTATTATCTTTCTTTATCATACATTCTTCACCATCATCATCTCTCTCCTCATAGCATTATTTTTCATCTTCTCCTAGGTTTATCCTTTTATCTTTCACACTATACCTTACATCATCATCTCTCCCAGGCTATTAGCATCATTTCATTATTTTACATCTTTATCTTTCACACTTATACCTATCATCATCTCTTCCCAGGTTACATCATTTTATTTTATATCTTTCACACTATAACATATATCATCATCTCTCCTACTATATCCTTCATTATCTTTATCTTTCACCTACACCTTACATCATCTCTCCCCGGACTAACCATCGGCTTCATTGTCTTTATTCTTTCTGCCTATACCTTTATGCATCATCATCTCTCTTAGGCATATCCTTCATCTATTTTATCTTTCACACTACACCTAATATCATCATCTCTCCCAGGTTGCATCTTCATTATCTTTTTATTTTTACACTGTACCTTACATCATCATCTCTCCTAGGCTACATCCTTTCATTATCTTTTATCTTTCACACTATACCTTACATCATCATCATCTCTCCTAGGTTACATCTTTCATTATCTTTTTATGTTTTACACTATACCTTACATCATCATCTCTCCCTAGGCTACATCGTTATTATTTTATCTTTCACACTATACCTTACATCATCATCTCTCCCAGGTTACATCTTTCATTATTTTATGTCTTTTACACATTTCTTATACGTCATCATCTCTCCCTAGGCTACATCCTTCATTATCTTTATCTTTCACACTACACCTTACATCATCATCTCTCTACACTATATGTCAGCTTCATTATCTTTATCTTTCACACTATACCTTACATCATCATCTCTCCTAGGGTTATATCCTTTCTTATTATCTTTATCTTTTTCACACTATACCTTATATCATCATCTCTCCCTAGGTTATATCCTTTCATTATCTTTATCTTTTCACACTATACCTTACATCATCATCTCTCCTTAGGTTACGTCATTCATTATCTTTTATCTTTTCACTATACCTTACATCATCATCTCTCCTAGGCTAGCATCGTTTTCATTTATTATTTTATCTTTCACACTATACATTACATCATCATCTCTCCTAGGTTATCATCCTTCTATTATCTTTATTTTCACTATACTCTTACGTCATCATCTTCTCCTAGGTTATATTTTTCATTATTTTATTTTCACACTTCACTTTACATCATCATCTCTCCCAGCATATCTCATTATCTTTTTATTCTTTCACATCTATATTTCATCATCATCTCCTATATATCCTTCATTATTTTATCTTTTCTTCACTATACTCTTTATCATCATCTTCTCCTAGGTTGCATCGGTTTATTTTATTATTTTATTCTTTCACACTATAGCATTTTACATCATCTCTCCCGGGCTATCCTTTATTATCTTTTTTATCTTTTCACTGCCTTGCCTTGTCATCATCATCTTCTCCTAGGTTATCCTTCATTATTATTTTATCTTTCACACTATACTCTTACATCATCATCTCTCCCAGGTTGCATCCTTCATTATATTTTATCTTTCACACTATACTTTACATCATCATCTCTCTCCGGGGCTGCGTCATTCATTATCTTTTATCTTTCTTACACTATGCCTTACGTCATCATCTCTCCCGGGCTTATCCTTTCATATTATCTTTATCTTTCACACTATACCTTACATCATCATCTCTCCTAGGTTTTATCTCGTTCATTATCTTTATCTTTCACCTATACATTACATCATCATCTCTCCCAGGCTAAGCATCCTTCATTATCTTTATCTTTCACACTATACCTTACATCATCATCTCTCCCCGGGTTACGTTTTCATTATCTTTATCTTTCACTTGCACCTTACATCATCATTCTCCCGGGCTAGCATCCTTCTATTATTTTATCTTTCATGCGCACCTTCATCAATCGTCTCTCTAGGTTACGTCATTATTTTATTCTTTCTTTCACCACCTTATCATCACGTCATCATCTAGGGTTATCTTTCGTTATTATTTTATCATTACATCACCTAATATTACATCATCATCTCTCCCGGGTTGCATCCTTCATTATCTTTATCTTTCACACTACACCTTACGTCATCATCTCTCCCAGGCTACTGCTATCCTTCATTATCTTTTATCTTTCACACTATACCTTACATCATCATCTCTCCTAGGTTACATCCTTCATTATCTTTATCTTTCACACTATACCTTACATCATCATCTCTCCTAGGTTGCGTCCTTCGTTATCTTTATCTTTCACACTTTATACCTTCTGCATCATCATCTCTCCCAGGCTACATCTCTTCATTGTCTTTATTTTCACACTATACTTCATCATCTCTCTCCCAGGTTCATTCTGCTATTATCATTTATCTTTTCACACTATGCCTTACATCATCATCTCTCCCCGGGCTACGTATCTTCATTATCTTTTATCATTTTCACTTTGTTACCTTACGTCATCATCTCTCCCAGGTTACATCCTTTTTCATTATCTTTATCTTTCACACTGTACCTTACATCATCATCTCTCCCAGGCTAGCATCCTTCATTATCTTTATCTTTCACACTGCACTCTTGCATAATCATTCTCTCCTAGGCTACATCCTTTCATTATCTTTATTTTTTCACACTCACCTTACATCATCATCTCTCCTAGGTTTTATCCTTCATTATTTTATCTTTTCACACTGCACCTTACATCATCATCTCTCCTAGGCTACATCTTTCTATTATCTTTTATCTTTCGCACTATACCTTACATCATCATTCTCCTAGGTTTCATCCTTCATTATCTTTATCTTTCACACTATACCTTACATCATCATCTCTCCTAGGCTACATCCTTCATTATCTTTATTTCTTTCACATCTACTCTCCTAGGTTATCATCATCTCTCCCAGGGCTTTACATCCTTCATTATCTTTATTATTTTTCTTTCATACTATACCTTATCACTACACTCTTTTGTCATCATCATCTCCCTCTAGGCTACATCTTCATTATCTTTATCTTTCACACTGAACCTTACATCATCATCTCTCTCCCTAGGCTACATCATTCGTTATCTTTATCTTTCACACTGTACCTTACATCATCATCTCTCCGAGGTTACATCCTTCATTATCTTTATCTTTCTCACTGTACCTTTTATTATCATCATTCTCCTAGGCTGCATCCTTTCATTATCTTTTATTTTACATTGTACATTACATCATCATTTCTCCTAGGCTACAGCATCCTTATTATCTTTATCTTCACACTATACCTTACATCATCATCTCTCCCGGGCTACGTGGCTTCATTATCTTTATCTTTTCATACTCACACCTTATATCATCATCTCTCCTAGGCTACATGTTTCATTATTTTATCTTTCACATTACACCTTACATTATTCTCTCCCAGGACTAATATCTTCTTCATTATCTTTTTATCCTTTCACACACTTACATCATCATCTTTCCGGGCTACATCCTTCATTATCTTTATTCTTTCACACTATACTTTACATCATCATCTCCTAGGTTACATCCGTCATTATTTTATCTTTTTCTTTCACTACACCTTTACATCATCATCTCTCCTAGGCTACGTCTTCTTATTATCTTCTTTGTTTTCACACTTACACCTTACATCATTATCTCTCCTAGGTTATATGCTTCTATTATTTTTATCTTTCGCACTACACCTTACATCATCATCTCTCCCAGGTTACATCCTTCATTATCTTTTTATCTTTTCTTTCACACACTTATATCATTGTCATCTCTCCTAGGCTATATGCTTCATTATTTTATCTTTTCACACTACACCTTACATTATTATCTCTCCCGGGTTGCATAAGCTTCCGTTATCTTTATCTTTCTGCACTGCTACCTTATATCATCATCTCTCCTAGGTTTAGTATCCTTTTTCTATTATCTTTATTTTACACTGAACTTTACATCATCATCTCTCCCTAGGCTGCATCCTTTCATTATCTTTTATTCTTTTCACACTATACTTTACATCATCATTCTCTCCTAGGCTAACATCATATTATCTTATTCTTTCACACTACATTTTACATCATCATCTCTCCTAGGCTTTTTTTCAGGTCATTATCTTTATCTTTTCTTCTACACTATACCTTACATCATCATCTCTCCCAGGTTACATCTTTATTATCTTTATCTTTCGCACTATACCTTACATCATCATCTCTCCTAGGACTACATGGTTTATTATCTTTATCTTTCACACTACACCTTATACATCATCATCTCTCCTCGGACTGGTATGCTTCTATTATCTTTATCTTTCACACTATACCTTACATCATCATCTCTTCCAGGCTACATGCTTCTTATTATCTTTATCTTTCACACTACACCTTTACATCATCATCTCTTCCAGGTTATATGGCTTCATTATCTTTATCTTTCACACCACACCATACATCATCATCTCTCCTAGGCTACATGGCTTCATTATCTTTATCTTTCACACCTTACCTTACATCATCATCTCTCCCGGGCATCCTTTTCATTATCTTTTATCTTTTACACTGAACCTTACATCATCATCTCTCCTAGGCTACATCCGCTTTCATTATCTTTTATCTTTCACACTATACCTTACATCATCATCTCTCCTAGGCATCCTTCATTATTTTATCTTTCACACTACTTACCTTACATCATCATTCATCTCTCCCAGGCTGCATGTTTATTATCTTTATCTTTCACACTACACCTTACATCATCATCTCTCCCAGGACTATATAGCTTCATTATCTTTATCTTTTCACACTATACCTTACATCATCATCTCTTCCAGGTTGCGTGGCTTCATTATCTTTATCTTTCACACTACACCTTACATCATCATCTTCTTCCAGGCTGCATTATGTTTATTATTTTATCTTTCACCACCTACACTATACATCATCATCTCTCCCGGAGGTTACATGGTTTTATTATCTTTATCTTTCACATTACACCTTATATCATCATTCTCCTAGGTTACATCCTTCATTATTTTGTCTTTTACACTGAACCTTATATCATCATTCTCCCAGGCTATCCTTTCTTTATCTTATCTTTTCATACTTATATACCTTACATCATCATCTCTCCTAGGTTACATCCTTATTATCTTTTATCTTTCACATCACTACCTTACGTCATCATTCTCTCCCCGGCATCGTCTCGTTATCTTTATCTTTTCACACTATACCTTTACATCATCATCTCTCCTAGGTTACGTCTCTTCTATTATCTTTTATCTTTCTTACACTATACCTTACATCATCATCTCTCCTAGGACTTACGTGGCTTCATTATCTTTTATCTTTCACACCACACCTTACATCATCATCTCTCCTAGGCTAATCCTATTATCTTTGCATATTTTTACTTACACTTATATCATCATCTCTTCTAGGTTACATCCTTATTATCTTTGTCTTTCACACTATACTCTTACATCATCATCTCTCCCAGGTTAGCATCTTCTTCTATTATCTTTATCTTTCACATTACACACCTTACATCATCATCTCTCCTAGGCTATATCCTTCATTCATTATCTTTTGTCTTTTACACTGAACCTTACATCATCATTCTCTCTAGGGTTACATCATGTCATTATTCTTATTCTTTCACACTATACCTTACATCATCATCTCTCCCAGGCTACGTCCTTCATTATCTTTATCTTTTCACTTTCTATGCTTTACATCATCATCTCTCCCAGGCTACATGTTTCATTATCTTTTTATCTTTCACACCACACCTTACATCATCATCTCTCCCAGGCTACATGCTTCATTATCTTTATCTTTCACACTATACCTTACATCATCATCTCTTCCAGGCTACATGCTTCATTATCTTTATCTTTCACACTACACCTTACATCATCATCTCTTCCAGGCTACATGCTTCATTATCTTTATCTTTTCACACCACACCTTACATCATCATCTCTCCCAGGCTATATGGCTTTATTATCTTTTATCTTTCACACTACACCTTACATCATCATCTCTCCTCGGGTTTATATCCTTCATTATCTTTATCTTTTTTTCACTGAACCTTACATCATCATCTCTCCTAGGCTACATCCTTCTATTATCTTTATCTTTTCACACTATACCTTACGTCATCATCTCTCTCCAGGTTACATCCTTTTATTATCTTTATCTTTCACTACACTACACCTTACGTCATCATCTCTCCCGGGTTACATCAGGTCATTATCTTTATCTTTCACACTTTATACCTTACATCGTCATCTCTCCTAGGCTACATCTTTTTCATTATCTTTATCTTTCACACTATACCTTACATCATCATCTCTCCTAGGTTACATGGCTTCATTATTCTTTATCTTTCACCACACTTGCATCATCATCTCTCCCAGGCTACATCCTTCATTATCTTTATCTTTCACACTACACCTTACATCATCATCTCTCCCAGGCTACATCCTTCATTATCTTTATCTTTCACACTATACCTTACATCATCATCTCTCCCAGGCTACATCCTTCATTATCTTTATCTTTCACACTACACCTTACATCATAATCTCTCCCAGGCTACATCCATCATTACCTTTATCTTTCACACTACACCTTACATCATCATCCTATCTGCCAAGGTTTAAGAAGAATGAACGGCTTGACATTTACAGAATTAATTAGAGGTATATTGTACTTTCTATAGCTCTACTCTTGTATGTGTTTTAGTTATTTTGGTTCTCGTTATATGTTGCATACAATTAGTGACTTTAGGAAGTTCTCTAAGTGGTCTCACGTCTCAATAGCTGGATCGTTTGAAGGATAAGTTAGGAACACTGTTTAATATAGATCCCAGAAAACCCTTTCTCGCATCTTCTGCACTTGATCAGTAGTAACAGACTTGATATGAATTAAACATATCAGTTTAAAACAGGGCCATTGCTTATAAACCTCTACTAGAAACTAGAATACCCAAATTTCGGAACTTGCAACTTGATGGCGTAATTAGTTGAATTAATTTAATAGATATAGCGAAAGCTAGGTATTGTCGCTTACCAACGTATATTTAACACATTAACTTTAGTGTCATACACTTGTAGAGTCGTATCACGTGGCCTAAACGTGGTCTAAAAATATTTTTTGACACAATTTCGTAGTTGATCTCTATGTCTATCCAAACGTTTAGAAAAATATTTAATACTCAGTTAAATACAGTAATGTATACCACTTTCGAAATTGGTTACTTCTACTAGTATAGTGTTACAATACAAATCTACCACTTACGAACTTGGATACGTCTATTGGTATAGTGTTACAATACAAATCTACATCTTACGAACTTGGATAGTTCTATTGGTATAGTGTTACAATACAAATCTACATCTTACGAACTTGGATACTATAAGCTATGGTTATTTCTTTATGATATGAAAGGTTATGCGACATGTTTATAACCAGTTGTCATCCGCTGTTTTCAGCACATTCGTGAAATACACTACACATGCAGCTTAATCGATCAAATCTAGCAGCCCAACTAAATCCTCGTGCTGGCAACGATGCGTGAAATGGGCTCAGGTTTCGCCAAACCGTAGCCTCTAGAGAAGTTAGAGTTTTAGCTACTCTACGGTAGATAAGAAAATTCAGATATTTTTACGTATGGCTTATCCATCTTCTCAAAAATATGCTGATATTCCGGATAAAGAAGCTTGTTATGCGCACCGACTGCCAAAAATATTAAACCAATAAAGACGAGATTCAGGTCGCTCAGAAATTTAAGAAAATTTATATCCGAATAAATCGTAAGAGTACATGAGCTTGGAATAATCCAACTGAAAGTTCAGAGTGGATGAAGGTGACAATATTTTTTTCAAACTGCTTTGAGGCATTCGTGTGTTTCATATAAAGTGGAAACTGAACGTTTAATGGTCGCATGACATCTTCTCTGTTCTAATAATATTTACACATAAATACAACTTATATCGTTTTTATTTTAATTTCCATTAAGTTCGTCAAGATAACTTTTTCTTGAAAGAATTCATTTCTTGCTACTGTTTCTATGCAAAGTTACACAACGGAATAAAAAAGCTTTCTCAACTGCAGAGAATCGAACTCAGAATTTTAGCGTTGTAAGTTCGTAAAATTACCGTCACTGATGTTTTGTGAAAAGAAAGAGGCCTGGAAAGGGATATTGAGTAAAGCGTAGGTTACTGAAGGTTAATAATAACTATTGTAGGACTAAATACCATTGGTACAAGTGGGTTAATGACATTTATTGTAGGACAAGTACTATTGGTAGAAGTGGGTTAATGACATTTATTGTAGGACTAAGTACCATTGGTACAAACGGATTAATACCACCAGTTGTAAGATTAAGTACCATTGGTTATAGACTTGTATATTCGTGAGGTCTCCATTTTATCTTCCAATTAGGGCCTTGTTGTCATATTAGATGTGTAGTTTCACTGCTTGTTGTCGTTATTTTCAAGCTCATGTGAAAACTAATTTCAATCTTTGTTTTCCTGCTTCTGCAATGTTGCTAAACTGACCTTAAGGTACGTTATTAACACACATCCACAGTTAACCATCCACTTCTAAAGTTTTCTTAAAAACATAACAACAACCTAACAAACTATGGTTTATAAAACGTAATCAACAACATGGCAAACAATGGTTTTGAAACATAATCAACAAAAGTAACCTGCTCAAACAAGCATTTTCAGAGGGTAAGTTGGTTTTTCCATCTTGAGATTTGTGGACTGCTATAACCGAGCAGTCATATAAACAGTAACTCTTCATACAGCAGAACCTGGTGTGAAACTAACGTTCTTCTGTATGTTCATACAGCAGTACCTGATGTGAAACTAACGTTCTTCTGTATGTTCATACAGCAGTACCTGGTGTGAAACTAACGTTCTTCTGTATGTTTATACAGCAATACCTGGTGTGAAACTAACATTCTTCTGTATGTTCATACAACAGTACCTGGTGTGAAACTAACATTCTTCAGTATGTTCATACAGCAGTACTTGATGTGAAACCAACATTCTTCAGTATGTTCATACAGCAGTACTTGATGTGAAACCAACATTCTTCAGTATGTTCATACAGCAGTACCTGGTGTGAAACTAACATTCTTCAGTATGTTCATACAGCAGTACCTGGTGTGAAACATACATTCTTCAGTATGTTCATACAGCAGTACCTGGTGTGAAACGAACATTTTTCAGTATGTTCATACAGCAGTACTTGGTGTGAAACTAACATTCTTCAGTATGTTCATACAACAGTACTTGGTGTGAAACGAACATTCTTCACTATGTTCATACAGCAGTACCTGGTGTGAAACTAACATTCTTCAGTATGTTCATACAGCAATACTTGATGTGAAACTAACATTCTTCAGTATGTTCATACAGCATTACTTGATGTGAAACTAACATTCCTCTGTTTCTTGTGAGAATCGGTTTCTTGTTCTGCTTCGATTTGTGAAAAATCTGTTAGAACTTTAGGTTTGAATCTCATATAGAAACACTTATAGATGTGTGAGTGTTTTTTCTTATAGTAAAGCCACATCGAGCTATTTACTCTGTCCACCATGGGGAATCGAACTCCTAATTTTAGCATTGTAAATCCCAGCGGGGACTCTAACGGTGAGAATGAAAATATTAAATAATTTACATGTATGTTCCAGCATATGCCGTTTCAAATACATTTTATTGAGAGATTATGCGCCACTCAGTAAGGAAACACTTTCAGTTAATGAAAGTGTGTCATCTAATGTAACTCGTGTCAATTATCATATGTCATTTTATATAGATAGTGGTGTCATTTGGTGTTCGGCGCTTCATTGATATAAGGCCTTATTGGTTCAGTGGTTAGACTGAGAGTTTATAACATTACAAATGGGGTTTCGATATCCGCGGCGGACACAGCCCAGATAGCCAGCCCATATTGCATATTGTGCTTAGTAAATAAACAACAGTTACTGAGATAAGTTTGTAATAGTTTACTTAATGCAGTTAGTTTAAGTTTTAGTTTCATTATTTACTCGACTAGAGGGTTTTCAATCAATTATACATTTATTTAGTGCAAAGCCATACAATGGACTATCTGCAATCTGCCTGCCAAGGAGAATCGAGCCCAGAATTTTAAAGTTGTACGTCTATCAACTTCTGGCTTACCCACCCGGTAACCACTGAAGATAGTTTGGTTTGGATTTCAACGCGAACCAACTCGAGGACTATCTGCGCCATCCGCCTCTAATGTTTCAGCTACTCTTTTACCAACGAATAGTGAGACTGACCGTCACTTTATAACACTTCCACGGCTGACAGAGCAAGTGTGGTGGCAGGAATTCGAACCCGCAACCCGCAGATTGCAAGTAGAGTGCTACAGCCACCATACTAGAGGGATAAGAGCAAAATGTTCTATTTCGTATCATCACACTTTTCGAGTAACAAAGTTCAAATTTTACGAGGCTCTAAAACTAATACAAAAATTGATTTGTTCAAAAACCATATCTAATGAATATCATTTATAATAAAGGCTTCTATATAATACATAAACTAAAGTTCTATTTTATACATAAACTAAAGTTCTATATAATTCATAAACTAAAGTAAACGTTGTGTTCAATAATATTTTCGATTGGCTGTAATTTTTATTTTTTCTCCATAATGAAATATTCTTCAGGCAAAATTCATGGCGTACATTGACCAATCTTAATCTTTCTTATACTGAATCTTAATCTTTCTTATACTGAAATAAGCAAAGCAAACTACATCAAAATTCACTGCCACACTGCCAGTAATTAAACGAAGTCCTGCCAATTTATTCTATAAAGTAAAACTTTTAGATTAAATAACTAAACATGCCAAAAAAACAAACTTGTTCTTGGAATTAACTCGAATCAACATTCGCTTTGAAGATTCGATTCACATTTTTTGATTAACACTGGGCACGTAAGAAAAAATTCATAAAATCAATTTTATACACAGTCTAGAGCGAAGTAAAGAGAGAGAGAATGGACGATCTTTCTCGTCTATAATCAGTTTAACCAAGACCATTAAAAAGTGTGGTCGTACTATAGAGGAACGTATAATTTAAAGTATTCTGTTTAAACTCATAGTATTGTACCTAATTCTGCGTTCGATGGGCTGGAGGAAGGCCAACTTATCGGTGACACCCTCCGCAAAATCCGGGGCTACTCTTAATTTATCAAGTTTTATCGTTACAAGTTTAGAATGCGAAGCGTGTTTTTGTGGTGATGCATTGTGATCATTCTTATCGTTTGAATATCCAGTTAGATCTGAAAATAGTACAACCAGCAGGCAGACTGACTGATGTACACTAACAACACTATGAGTGACTCAGCAGACAGACTGACTGATGTACACTAACAACACTGTGAGTGACTCAGCAGACAGACTGACTGATGTACACTAACAACACTATGGGTGACTCAGCAGACAGACTGACTGATGTACACTAACAACACTGTGGGTGACTCAGCAGACAGACTGACTGATGTACACTAACAACACTGTGGGTGACTCAGCAGACAGACTGACTGATGTACACTAACAACACTATGGGTGACTCAGCAGACAGACAGACTGATGTACACTAACAACACTGTGAGTGACTTAGCAGGCAGACTGACTGATGTACACTAACAACACTGTGGGTGACTCAGCAGACAGACTGACTGATGTACACTAACAACACTATGGGTGACTCAGCAGACAGACTGACTGATGTACACTAACAACACTGTGAGTGACTCAGCAGACAGACTGACTGATGTACACTAACAACACTATGAGTGACTCAGCAGGCAGACTGACTGATGTACACTAACAACACTGAGTGACTCAGCAGACAGACTGACTAATGTACACTAACAACACTGTGAGTGACTTAGCAGACAGACTGACTGATGTACACTAAAAACACTATGAGTGACTCAGCAGACAGACTGACTGATGTACACTAACAACACTGTGAATGACTGAGCAGGCAGACTGACTGATGTACACTAACAACACTATGAGTGACTCAGCAGGTAGACTGACTAATGTACACTAACAACACTATGAGTGACTCAGCAGGTAGACTGACTAATGTACATTAACAACACTATGAGTGACTTAGCAGACAGATTGACTGATGTACACTAACAACACTGTGAATGACTGAGCAGGCAGACTGACTGATGTACACTAACAACACTATGAGTGACTCAGCAGACAGACTGACTGATGTACACTAACAACACTATGAGTGACTCAGCAGACAGACTGACTGATGTACACTAACAACACTGTGAGTGACTCAGCAGACAGACTGACTAATGTACACTAACAACACTGTGAGTGACTCAGCAGACAGACTGACTGATGTACACTAACAACACTGTGAGTTACTCAGCAGACAGGCTGACTGATGTACACTAACAACACTGTGAGTGACTTAGCAGGCAGACTGACTGATGTACACTAACAACACTGTGAGTGACTTAGCAGGCAGACTGACTGATGTACACTAACAACACTGTGAGTGACTTAGCAGGCAGACTGACTGATGTACACTAACAACACTGTGAGTGACTTAGCAGGCAGACTGACTGATGTATACTAACAACACTATGAGTGACTCAGCAGACAGACTGACTGATGTACACTAACAACACTGTGAGTGACTTAGCAGGCAGACTGACTGATGTACACTAACAACACTGTGAGTGACTTAGCAGGCAGACTGACTGATGTACACTAACAACACTGTGAGTGACTTAGCAGGCAGACTGACTGATGTATACTAACAACACTATGAGTGACTCAGCAGACAGACTGACTGATGTACACAAACAACACTGTGAGTGACTTAGCAGGCAGACTGACTGATGTACACTAACAACACTGTGACTCAGCAGGCAGACTGACTGATGTACACTAACAACACTATGAGTGACTCAGCAGGTAGACTGACTAATGTACACTAACGACACTGTGAGTGACTTACATTTAACGATTTTCGACTTTTTATTTATTTATTTTTCTGTTGTTTTAGTGTAAACCGCAAAAAAGTAGAAAATTTGAGACAAGTTTAATAAGAATCTTATTACTTTATGTTTTTGCCACCAGGATTTCGTACAGTATGTTTTTTGTTGTTTGTAACACGTGCAAAATTATTCACTTTAGAACATTCTGGAAATATTTAGCGACGAGCGTGCATTTATTTTTATTCTACATCATTCCTTTATGTAATTCGATATGGACTGATATTAGCAGACGATAGCCAATCCCCCCATACATGTTTTGTGTTGTTTTTTCATTGTAAGAAGAAGTACAGTCCTTATCCATGTATATGATATGATGTTTATAATAAATACTGAAAACGTTAAGAAAACTATATAAATTGCACATAAAAAAACAAGACTTATTAAACTGTTCCCAGCGGCTCAGCGCATAGTCTGAAAGCTTCTAACGTTTCGATACCTATCGAGGGAACAGATAATTCGTTGTGTAGCTTCCCGCTTAACAGACAAACAAACATTAAACAGGATAAAAAAAATGTTATTTTTTTTGTTGTCATATATTTCAAACTACTTTATACAATATTATCATATATTGTTCTTTATTGTAATAGTTCTCAATTATTCTTCCACAATGTGTAGGAAGACAACAAATCACGTACAAGAACGATGGTAATTGTTTGTTGAATTTAAATATGGAGTTCTTGTTTGGTTGTTTTAACGAAAAGCAACGTTGGGCTATCAGCTGTGTTCAGCACGGAAAAAACGAAACTACGAGATTTAGTGTTGTCAGTTCGTGAACCTACCGCTGTCATATTTGAATATATATAATACACAGCGACCGTTAGGATTAGCTTGGCTTAACTTGTTTTGAATTTCGCGCAAAAGTACACCTAGGCTATCTGCGTTACCCGTCCCTAATTTAGCAGTGTAAAATTAGAGGGAAAGCAGCTAGGCACCACCACCAACTCTTGGGCTACTCTTTTACCAACAAATAGTGGGATTGACCGTAACGCCCCTACGGCTGAAAGGAAGACGAGCATGTTGGGTGCGACGGAGATTCGAACCCGCGACTTTCAGATTGTGAATCAAGTGCCTTATCAACCTGGCCATGCCGGACCTGGTTAGGGTTAGAACACTTGAGATAATTGTAGCATCTGAACAGTGAGTTTCTATACAATTTGATTAGATGTAATAGAAAACAAGTGAAATACAGAAATGGAAAGTATCGCTTGACGTGTATCACGTAAAAATATGTTCACACAGAGAAATCTCAAGGAAACTCTCGTTTGTTTAACATCGTTTTGCTTTAGGTTTCAATTTAAACGCAAATATTTCAGTTATCTAATTATTGTTATATACCTGAGCGTCTTTGTTAAATAAACACTTTAATTTAATGAAAAATAACAACAAGAAATGTAGGAACTCTTAAAACTGCCACAGAAGGTTTTTACAATTTCAAGTTATTATTTTCCAACTTGGCCACTTGGCGACTTTGTGGCGTATGTTTGTTTGTAGTTAAGCATAGAGCTACACAAAGAACTATTTGTGCTCTGCCTACCACGGGTATCGAAATCCGGTTTCTAATGTTCTAAATCCACTGACATACCGCTATGACACTGGAGGAATTGGGATGTATGTCTAATATCATTTCTACAAAGCATAGCGTCGCACAGGGACTATTGCTAAGCCTTACAGGCAGCACAGCATGTGATTAACTTGATCCGCTTATCCTAATCGATCTAATGTGATCACATCTGACTGAGCTAATGCAAGGTAATGAAACATGAATAACAGTTTTATCTACTTAAATACAGCCAGAACCATTATTTAATGTTTCAACTCAGGTTTTATTTTTATTAGAACAAGAATCGCATTTTATCCTGAATGTATTTTCATCAAAATGAAAAGATGTGTAATGCTGAGAAAAGCGAGAAACGTTTAGTTTTGATTAGGTAACATTTACTTTGTAATGAAACATAATTCTTTAAATAAAAAAACATCATATGTTTAGATATCTTATTTATATACCCGACGCGTTCCTTTGCGATTAGGTGTCATATTCGTGTGTGTGTGTGTGTGTGTGTGTGTGTATTTTCTTATAGCAAAGCCACATCGGGGTATCTATTGTGTCCATCGAAAGAATTTGAGCCCCTAATTTTAGTGTTGTAAATCCGCTGTCCCAGCGTGGAACATATCATATGCTACGACATTCTTTTGTGGATAATACCAAATTTGTTTTGTGGTTGGATACTATATATTTTGTAAGGAAAGTTTCTTTCAGTTTAGGTAGCAACTAAATTATAACAAGACATTGTTTTGAATTTGAGACGATCTATTCTGTAATGAAACGTCGCTTTCAGGTTAGGTAACACCTTCTTTGAGGTCAGGTAATACTTTCTTTGCAAAGAAACGTCACTCTGTTCCTGTATTGTCTACATCACAATAAAAGTTGTCTCTGTGATTTAGGTATACTATGCACATCGTAACGAGATAAAGATTTTAGAGGCACAACAAAAAAACAAAGTTTCCTTCTAAATTCTAGTCTCCTCCCTTAATGAGACATCTGTTTGTGTTTGAAAATTTGCGTCAGTTCGTTTCTTCATAATTTGTCAGACCTTTGATGTCACCATCAAGATGAAGACTTCATTTGCAAAACCTGAGTTACATTTTAAACACGGAAAATACATGAATCTCAAATTGTTTAGGACCACTTGCATTAGTAATAAATTCAATAAGCATATATTATCTTGAGGAAACATTCGGTTCAACTTCCTTCAAATTAAGCAGTAAATAAAAAAATAACAACTGAGAACCATATACATATATAAGTTGTTAACCTTGAAAGAAGTGTTAAAAACACACATCTTGTTCATTTACTACAGTTCTAACTTCACTTCAGTATTAACAACTTTGACTTTTATAACTCTTTGCACACCTCTTGTCCTGTAAACATCAGTAACTTAATAAATCGATTTTCAGCTTAAATTATATACATACTAAGTCCTTTTAAAATATGTACGTTTTAAATAACTATTATTGTGAAGCGTAATTTATTATAAGTTTTGATATCATATTCATGTGCCTTAACAACCACGTGACGAATGACAAGACATATTTCACCATTTTAACATTCTTACACCTACTCTTGGTCCCACGTTGCCTGATGCCAGTCCTTAAGGGAGATGGGTAGATTGTGTACTGGGCAGTGAGAGAGAGCTTTACTATTAAACACAAGTGACCGCATACAATCAGACTGTTCTATATAATCAGACTGTTCTATACAATCAGACTGTTCTATACAATCAGACTGTTCTATATAATCAGACTGTTCTATACAATCAGACTGTTCTATACAATCAGACTGTTCTATACAATCAAACTGTTCTATATAATCAGACTGTTCTATACAATCAGACTGTTCTATACAATCAGACTGTTCTATATAATCAGACTGTTCTATACAATCAGACTGTTCTATATAATCAGACTGTTCTATACAATCAGACTGTTCTCTAAGAGTTTAAACTTACTTTCCAGTATATACTGAATAACTTATTTTTATACACACATTTTTAGTTTTTGTTGTGTCGAAACGTAGGGTTTAGTGGAAGAAATAATGATCCTCAGTAGTCCAGAGTTTAGTGAGAAAAACAATGATCCTCAGTAACCTAGGGTTTAGTGGGAAAAATAATCATCCTCAGTAACCTCGGGTTTAGAGGGAGAAATAATGATCCTCAGTAGTCCAGAGTTTAATGAGATAAACAATAATCCTCAGTAACCTAGGGTTTAGTGGGAGAAATAATGATCCTCAGTAGTCCAGAGTTTAGTGAGAAAAACAATGATCCTCAGTAACCTAGGGTTTAGTGGGAAAAATAATCATCCTCAGTAACCTCGGGTTTAGAGGGAGAAATAATGATCCTCAGTAGTCCAGAGTTTAATGAGATAAACAATAATCCTCAGTAACCTAGGGTTTAGTGGGAGAAATAATGATCCTCAGTAGCCTAACATGTTTCTGTAATGCACTAATAACGTCAGTTCTATAGAAGGAACTGGAACTTAACAACGTGGTTCTGTAATGCACAAATAACGTCAGCTCTATAGAAGAAACTGGAACTTAACAACGTGGTTCTGTAATGCACTAATAACATCAGTTCTATAAAAAAAACTGGAACTTAACAACGTGGGTCTCTAATTCACTAATAACATTAGTTCTATAGAAGGAACGGGAACTTAACAACGTTGTTCTGTAATGTACTAATAACGTCAGCTCTATAGAAGGAACGGGAACTTCACGACGTTGTTCTGTAATGCACTAATAACGTCAGTTCTTTAGAAGGAACGGGAACTTAACAACGTGGTTCTGTAATGTACTAATAACGTCAGCTCTATAAAAGGAACGGGAACTTAACGACGTTGTTCTCTAATGTACTAATAACATCAATTCTATAAAAGGAACTGGAACTTAACAACGTGGTTCTGTAATGTACTAATAACGTCAGCTCTATAAAAGGAACGGGAACTTAACGACGTTGTTCTGTAATGTACTAATAACATCAATTCTATAGAAGGAACTGGAACTTAACAACGTTGTTCTGTAATGTACTAATAACGTCAGCTCTTTAGAAGGAACGGGAACTTAACAACGTGGTTCTGTAATGTACTAATAACGTCAGTTCTATAGAAGGAACTAGAACTTAACAACGTGGTTCTGTAATGTACTAATATCGTCAGCTCTATAGAAGGAACGGAACTTAACAACGTGGTTCTGTAATGTACTAATAACGTCAGTTCTATAGAAGGAACGGGAACTTAACAACGTGTTTCTGTAATGTACTAATAACATCAGTTCTTCAGAAGGAACTGGAACCTAACAACGTGGTTCTGTAATGTACTAATAACGTCAGCTCTATAAAAGGAACGGGAACTTAACGACGTTGTTCTGTAATGTACTAATAACATCAATTCTATAGAAGGAACTGGAACTTAACAACGTTGTTCTGTAATGTACTAATAACGTCAGCTCTATAGAAGGAACTAGAACTTAACAACGTGGTTCTGTAATGTACTAATACCGTCAGCTCTTTAGAAGGAACTGGAACTTAACAACGTGTTTCTGTAATGTACTAATAACGTCAGTTCTATAGAAGGAACTAGAACTTAACAACGTAGTTCTGTAATGTACTAATAACATCAGCTCTATAGAAGGAACGGGAACTTAACAACGTGTTTCTGTAATGTACTAATAACGTCAGTTCTATAGAAGGAACTAGAACTTAACAACGTGGTTCTGTAATGTACTAATAACATCAGCTCTATAGAAGGAACTGGAACTTAACAACGTGTTTCTGTAATGTACTAATAACGTCAGCTCTATAGAAGGAACGGGAACTTAACGACGTTGTTCTGTAATGTACTAATAACGTCAGCTCTATAAAAGGAACGGGAACTTAACGACGTTGTTCTGTAATGTACTAATAACATCAATTCTATAGAAGGAACTGGAACTTAACAACGTTGTTCTGTAATGTACTAATAACGTCAGCTCTTTAGAAGGAACGGGAACTTAACAACGTGGTTCTGTAATGTACTAATAACGTCAGCTCTATAGAAGGAACTAGAACTAACAACGTGGTTCTGTAATGTACTAATAACGTCAGTTCTATAGAAGAAACTAGAACTTAACAACGTGGTTCTGTAATGTACTAATAACGTCAGCTCTATAAAAGGAACGGGAACTTAACGACGTTGTTCTGTAATGTACTAATAACATCAATTCTATAAAAGGAACTGGAACTTAACAACGTTGTTCTGTAATGTACTAATAACGTCAGCTCTTTAGAAGGAACTGGAACTTAACAACGTGGTTCTGTAATGTACTAATACCGTCAGCTCTTTAGAAGGAACGGGAACTTAACAACGTGGTTCTGTAATTTACTAATAACGTCAGTTCTATAGAAGGAACTAGAACTTAACAACGTGGTTCTGTAATGTACTAATAACATCAGCTCTATAGAAGGAACGGGAACTTTACAACTTGTTTCTGTAATGTACTAATAACGTCAGTTCTATAGAAGGAACTAGAACTTAACAACGTGGTTCTGTAAGGTACTAATAACATCAGTTCTTTAGAAGGAACTGGAACTTAACAACGTGGTTCTGTAATGTACTAATAACGTCAGCTCTATAAAAGGAACGGGAACTTAACGACGTTGTCCTGTATTGTACTAATAACATCAATTCTATAGAAGGAACTGGAACTTAACAACGTTGTTCTGTAATGTACTAATAACGTCAGCTCTATAGAAGGAACTGGAACTTAACAACGTGGTTCTGTAATGTACTAATACCGTCAGCTCTTTAAAAGGAACTGGAATTTAACAACGTGTTTCTGTAATGTACTAATAACGTCAGTTCTATAGAAGGAACTAGAACTTAACAACGTGGTTCTGTAATGTACTAATAACATCAGCTCTATAGAAGGAACGGGAACTTAACAACGTGGTTCTGTAATGTACTAATAACGTCAGCTCTATAGAAAGAACTGGAACTTAACAACGTTGTTCTGTAATGTACTAATAACGTCAGCTCTATAGAAGAAACTGGAACTTAACAACGTGGTTCTGTAATGTACTAGTACCGTCAGCTCTTTAGAAGGAACTGGAATTTAACAACGTGTTTCTGTAATGTACTAATAACGTCAGTTCTATAGAAGGAACTAGAACTTAACAACGTGGTTCTGTAATGTACTAATAACATCAGCTCTATAGAAGGAACGGGAACTTAACAACGTAGTTCTGTAATGTACTAATAACGTCAGCTCTTTAGAAGGAACTGGAACTTAACAACGTGTTTCTGTAATGTACTAATAACGTCAGTTCTATAGAAGGAACTAGAACTTAACAACGTAGTTCTGTAATGTACTAATAACATCAGCTCTATAGAAGGAACGGGAACTTAACAACGTGGTTCTGTAATGTACTAATAACGTCAGTTCTATAGAAGGAACGGGAACTTAACAACGTGTTTCTGTAATGTACTAATAACGTCAGCTCTATAGAAAGAACTGGAACTTAACAACGTGGTTCTGTTATGTACTAATAACGTCAGCTCTTTAGAAGGAACTGGAACTTAACAACGTGTTTCTGTAATGTACTAATAACGTCATCTCTATAGAAGGAACGGGAACTTAACGACGTTGTTCTGTAATGTACTAATAACGTCAGCTCTATAGAAGGAACTAGAACTTAACAACGTGGTTCTGTAATGTACTAATAACATCAGCTCTATAGAAGGAACGGGAACTTAACAACGTGTTTCTGTAATGTACTAATAACGTCAGTTCTATAGAAGGAACTAGAATTTAACAACGTGGTTCTGTAATGCACTAATAATATCAGTTCTATAAAAGAAACTGGAACTTAACATCGTGGGTCTCTAATTCACTAATAACATTAGTTCTATAGAAGGAACGGGAACTTAACAACGTTGTTCTGTAATGTACTAATAACGTCAGCTCTATAGAAGGAACGGGAACTTAACGACGTTGTTCTGTAATGCACTAATAACGTCAGTTCTATAGAAGGAACGGGAACTTAACAACGTGGTTCTGTAATGTACTAATAACGTCAGCTCTATAAAAGGAACGGGAACTTAACAACGTAGTTCTGTAATGTACTAATAACGTCAGCTCTTTAGAAGGAACGGGAACTTAACAACGTGGTTCTGTAATGTACTAATAACGTCAGCTCTATAGAAGGAACTGGAACTTAACAACGTGGTTCTGTAATGTACTAATACCGTCAGCTCTTTAGAATGAACTGGAATTTAACAACGTGTTTCTGTAATGTACTAATAACGTCAGTTCTATAGAAGGAACTAGAACTTAACAACGTGGTTCTGTAATGTACTAATAACGTCAGCTCTATAAAAATAACGGGAACTTAACGACTTGTTCTGTAATGTACTAATAACATCAGTTCTATAGAAGGAACTAGAACTTAACAACATGGTTCTGTAATGTACTAATAACGTCAGCTCTTTAAAAGGAACTGTAACTTACAACGTCGCTCTTTTCTATAGCGCACTAATGAACACGGCTACAGTGTCATGTAACTGAACCAATGTGATAATAGTTTTCATTAAACGTGTTTCAGTTTTAAATGTCTCAGTCCATTGAAATTATTTAGTTAAAACGACACAAGATACTTCAGAAACAAAATATCGAAGGAGGCGATATAAACACATTATTTTTTACAAATAAAAGGTAAAACAGTAAATAGGGAACTTTTCTCTGTCTCTTTGTTGTTACACGTAAGGCTTTACAATGGGCTGTCTGTACTTCGTCCACCACTGGTATCGAAACGCAATTTTTAGTAATATAAATCTTCTAACTCAGGAGTGGGACAGTGGAAGGAGATTGGGCACTGTAGATGGATATGTAAACAATTTCAGTTATCGCTGATTTTCTGTTGTTGACCGTATTTCGTTTGTAGAAAATTCACACTTTTGTCGTCACTACACCAGACGAATACTCCTCAGCACTTGGCCATTGTTTACAGCTTAACTGATCGAAATTATTTTAATTTCAAAAGCTTACCATTACTGTATTTATATTTGTATATAACTTTAAAATACATACGTAACTGTAACAAAAAAACGAAAGGTAAACGGCTGCTACAAACCAGATGTAATTTTTGTCCCTACTTTCACATCTAACGTTAGGCCTACATACGAAGTAACAGAACTGTTTTATGTGAAGTAAAATATTTTGATTACGTTTGGTGAATTGTGGGTAAACAAAATGAATAGGCCTAACTTCTAAAAAATTAAAACTAGTGTGATTAAAACATTCACAAACTACTAAATAAGAATTTGAAAAATGTTTTTTTTTTCTTTTCTTTTCTGTAGCTTGGTGGCGTCCAAAACAAACCCAAAATTAGACTGGGGGATCGTTTCATATTTCCCAAAGCTAAAAAAAAAAATCTGTAATAAATTTTACAAACAATACTCGCATAAACTTTTTAATTCACCGTTACAAGAAGCCTAATGTTTTTGTGTTTGTAAATAATTGCTTATTAATGATAATTTGTTTGTTTTATTGATTCTACGTTATTTACTGTTTAGTCTGTGACTGTATCAGTTTCTATTATATTTACTCTGTTACTGTGTCATCCTCGAAAAGTGGGCCCAGTACCGGAAAACGTATATCACTGAAATTGATTGCTGAGTCATCGAAAGACAATGAGAAACGCAATTTTACAAAATCGAAAAGGTTTAGTAACACATTGTAAATCAAACAAGATGGTAAGACCTGTCGCTGCTCTTCTCCAAAATTCTCACTTTTGACGATGAGAAATACTACAGTGGAATCTAACTCAGTGACTTTTTTTTAAAATGTACTAACATCAGAGAGGTGATATTTCAAAGTGTTGTTTATGTGGTTTTTGTAGTTATATCAAAGTGTTGTTTATGTGGTTTTTGTAGCTATTTCAAAGTGTTGTTTATGTGGTTTTTGTAACTATTTCAAAGTGTTGTTTATGCAGTTTTTGTAACTATTACTATTTGTAATTCCCTTAGTGACAATATAGTATTTTACTCAAAGTTACAAAAAGTATTTCTGTGTGTGTGTTTTCTTATAGGAAGGTCATATCGTGTCATTTGCTGTGTCCACCGATGGGGAATCGAACCCTTGATTTTAGCGTCATTAATCCAAAGACTTACCGCTGTCCCAGCGAGAGACAAGTACTTGTCTATTTCAGCCTGTAATACTGTTCGATTCGAATATATTACTCATTAAAATGCCTTACGTTTTTAAATATCGACTATAGTGTTCGATAGTACGTGTGTGTTTTGTTATAGGAAGGCTACATCAGGCTACCTGGTATGTCTACCGAGGGCGGGATCGAACCCCCTACCTTTAGTGTTATAAATCCGAAGATTTACCGCTGTCCCACCGGCATAAACTTCTTTGTGGTGTTTAACTTGAGCCGACGCACAGTTATGCTTCTGTGTTTTTTACTTTATTAACGTTATTGATCAACATAAAATTTTTCCGTTTAAAACTGTCTCCCTGCAGCAATAAATTTTATTTACTTAAACGGTAAACTCTACTGCTCAATTCCCCGCAATTGGCCCATTGTACAGCTTTGCACTGAAAAGTATCCTACAGCTATTTTGATTATAAGCGCCATCTTTTACACAAAAGTTTAATTTAAAATTATTTCCATGAATTTCAGAAAAAACTTTGTTTTCTTCAGAATTTCTGATGACTCCTCTAGGAATAGCTGTAATAGTCAGAAGCACCCACCGCCAACTCCTAGAATACTTTTATTTGACTGAATAGCAGGAGTTAACAGTCACATTTATAACCTAGTTTCAAAAAAATGATTTGTAATTTTTGTTCAGTTGCTATAAAATAATTAAATATTTCTGGCAAATAACTTTTCATACCGACATCATTTCTATTTTACACAAAATAATATGAACTATAATGTCAACACTTCCATGAAGTAATACAAACCATAAATTCGGTAGTAAGTACAGGTCACTGAACAAGCAATGTATAATGTAGAAACTTTCATAGAAACTATGAAAGATAAAAGGCATAATATAAACTCAATCGTCTAAAAAAAGTTAATTATTAAAGACAATTTTCGATTATTTTTTTTACATTTTTTGGTTGTTGATCTTTGAAATAAACTGTATGTTTCAAAAGTCATTACCTAAGTTGGAAATAAACAATATTTGGATTTGGAAATTTCATAATATTCTTACTCGGAAATGAACTACTGTATTTTATCACTGGAATCAGATTATAAATGTTAATTCTATGAAAATAATCATTTGACATAAACTAACTGTTGAAGGCCTGCGTTAGGTCTCCTGCAACAGTCGCATCACTTTTTGACCACAACAATACAAAATTTCGTGAATTTTTTTCGTCTGCTTTGCTTCTTTGTTGTTAAGCACAAAACTACTTATTGGTCTATGGACCCGACATGGTCAAGTGTGTTAAGGCGTTCGACTCGTAATACGAGGGTCGCGGGTTTGAATCCCAGTCGCACCAAACATGGTCGCCCTTTCAGCAGTGGGGACGTTATAATGTCACAATCAATCCCACTATTCGTTGGTAAAAGAGTAGCCCAGAAGTTGGCTACACTGCTAAATTAGGAATGGCTAGTGTAGATAGCCCTCAAGTAGCTTTAGTTAGTTAATTATCACCATTAGATTCCATCAAGGAACATAGGGCCAAAATCGCTTGCAGATTCTTCAACAGGTAGTTAAGTGAGTAGGTTGTTAGCCCACTGCACCGAGCCGTCCCTAATTTAGTAGTGTAAGACTAGAGGGAAGGCAGCTAGTCATCACCGCCAACTCTTGGGCTACTCTTTTACCAATGAATAGTGGGATTGACCGTCACATTATAACGCCCCCACGGCTGGGAGGGCGAGCATGTTTGGCGCGACGCGGGCGCGAACCCGCGACCATCGGATTACGAGTCTCACGCCTTACGCGCTTGGCCATGCCATGCCCCAAGTAGCTTTGCGCGAAATTAAAAAAAAAAAATTATTGGTCTATTTGTACTCTGTTCTTCACGAGTATGATATAAAGAAATTTTAGTGTTATAATCCCCAAAACGTGCTATTGTGCCATTAGGGGACCAGACGAATTTATTTTATAATCCAAAAGTATAAAATTATGTTATTATTCAATATTCATTTAATTTTTTTTAAACAAGCACAAATTAATGGCTGGTAACCGTTATTAACTGGTATTATTAATAGCAGCTACTATAATTATTTGTACGTAATAACAATTGTTAGAATAATACTCACATGCATATAGTAATTTTCTTCACATATATTCTAATTAATGATTTACATATTTTGAATGAAATAAGTTAAAGCAGCGTTTACAGTTCTATATTTGTTCATCGCAGGTAACTACCCAAGCGGTCTTTCGTGTAATGCCAGCATTCGTCAAATTTGAATGCTGTCTGAATGCAAAACAATGAATCTATAAAAAGTTAATGAAGAGAAATAAATATCTTGAATTCAAACAAAATTTTAATTACTTGTGTTAGGCCAAAAAAACAAACATTTTCTTTACACACAAACTACAATTACTATTCATTTTGGCCCGGCATGGCCTAGCTCGTAAGGCGTACGACTCGTAATCCGAGGGTCGTGGGTTCGCGCCCGCGTCGCGCTAAACATGCTCGCCCTCCCAGCCGTGGGGGTGTATAATGTGACGGTCAATCCCACTATTCGTTGGTAAAGAGTAGCCCAAGAGTTGGCGGTGGGTGGTGGTGACTAGCTGCCTTCCCTCTAGTCTTACACTGCTAAATTAGGGACGGCTAGCGCAGATAGCCCTCGAGTAGCTTTGTGCGAAATTCCCACAAACAAACAAAACTATTCATTTTTTAAAGTAAAAATTCTTTTGTTGATGTTTCTAATATTTTACTTGTCAGAAGAAAAAAATGACAAACCATCGCACTTTTGTTAAACTGTTACATAATAGATTTTTTAAATGCTGCTTTTGGTTTATTTACATTTTACTTTATCGTAGTGGAAACATTACCATTACCGTTATGTTACTTTTTCAAAATGCAAATGTTTTATCCTAAAAGATGCATTTATTTTATCTCTCGAAATCGTGAGGGGGCGCAACTAATTTGTTTTCTTATAGCCTAAAATTAAACAAGTAAAAAAGCATAGTAACTGCCCTGAAACGACGGAAGTCTGAAAAGATTGAGGTTTAGAAGCGTTATGTTAAATATATAGTGACTTTTTCCTTCCTCAATACTATGGAATAGCTTGAATCTTGAGGGGTGTTTTTCCAAAATGGATATCAAATGAGCATAGATTTTTCACAATGGGCCCTTTAAATTTTACGGTCTGTATGTAAATAGCTTATTTACTAGTTATACCGAGGCTTTTAAGAGATGTGGCGAATGGGAAAACGGCAGCTGGTTTCTCAAAGAGAAAGAATAAGACTATAAGCCTTGAAACTAAATAAATTTATCTTCGAAAGTAAATGCCAAGTGTAATCACCAGCCTCTGGCCATTGAGAAAACCTCTCAACCAAAATAACTATAGCTGAGCATCTGAGTTGATACGGTTTCATTCACTCAAGTGCCTTATAACTGGTCCTATTTGATTGTTCTGTTTAAAACAATACAAAGTTCAAGTCTGTACCTTAAATTCGGGTACATGCTAGTTAAGTTGTTGTTGTTTTTCTTTTTCGTACCACAATGCTTAGAAAAAAGTTACCTGTTATTCGAAAGAATTTTTTGTCAGAATTTGTTCTTCAAAAGTTACCACTGGCGTTAAAGAAAGCCAAGACGTCATCGAAGTTATAAACACAATAGAGGGATAAATACGAAAGCTAACCCTAAAATCAAATAACGTTAAAAATCACGTTCGAAAAGTTTAATTTCTGATGAAAGTTACACTAACTGCAGGTGTTGATTTGTCACTGCGGGTTCAAAATCAAACAGGTTTAAAAATAACATTTAGTTTTACGTTTGTCTTCCACAAATTACTGTTCACAAAACCTTTCATTCAATAATTAAATTCGTTTATTGGTCTCTAAACCTTTATCATCATTTAACCCGTAACTTAATATAACTGTTAAATACAGTTAGGCCTAAAACATGTACAAGATTACATTGTTAAACACAGTTAATATAGTGAGAGCTAAAATCGGATAGGTTAAAATAACACAGTTAAAAGCAAGGAAATATGTTTAAAAAATACGTAGGATAACATAGCTTAATTAAAAACAGTTAAAGTTGATTAAAAGTATCATAAGTTAAAGAGTTACAAAAAGTTAAAAATCACGTAGGATAACAGTTAAACACCGTTAAAGAAATGATGAAATAGTGAATTCGTTCATATTTTAATAAAGTTTTTAATTATGCTATTTAAGAAACCCCCTTTCAAGAATATCACAAGATACCTCTTGTGTATGATTCTGTTGTTTTTTTCGTGTGTTTTTTTTTGGAAAGACGTAAAACTTAGATGTGTTCTATTATGACAGAAATGTACGATTTTATGTAACTACCACCCTCACTGTACACGAAATGAAGTGTGTTTTTCTTACAGCAAAACTACATGGGGATATCTGCTGAGCCCACCGAGGGGAATAGAACCCCTGATTTTAGCGTTGTAAATCCGTGGACATACCACTGTACTAGCTACAACATAAAAATACATCTTCGACTTTTATTCTTATTTTATTTGAATTTCAATTTTAAGAAATTGAACCAGAGCAATGTCTCTCATCTTTACTAATAATATTAGGCCCGGCATGTCCAGGTGATTAAAGAGTTCGACTCGTAATCCGAGGGTTCGAATCTCCGTCACACCAAACATGCTCGAACTTTCAGCTATATGGGCGTTAAAATGTAACGATCAATCCCACTATTTATTGGTAAAAGAGTAGCCCAAGAGTTGACGGTGAGTGGTGATGACTAGCTGCCTTCCTTCTCGTCTTATACTGCTAAATTACGGACGGCTAGCGCAGATATCCCTCGAGTAGTTTTGCGCAAACTAAAAAAAAAAACAATAAAAATAAACCAATAATATTCATTGTGACCCTGGTTAAATTTTCACGGAACTGAAATATAAAATTAAATACGTTTTCCTATTTCCAATGTTGTTGTTGTTTTTTTTCACTTATTAGCACTTGGAACTTGTAGTTTAACAGTCAGAGTTTCTTAAAAGCAGGTAAGCAGTGCATGAATAAAAATTACTCTCGCTGATCTGTTTGGCTTGATTTGAATTTCGCGCAAAGCTATTCGAGAGCTATCTGCGCTAGCCGTCCCTAATTTAGTAGTGTAAGACTAGAGGGAAGGCAGCTAGTCATCACCACCTACCGTCAACTCTCGGGCTACGTTTTTAGCAACAACAGTGGGATTTACCGTAACATTATAATGCCCCCACGGCTGAAAGGGCGAGCGTATTTGGTATGACGGGGATTCGAACCCGCGATCCTCGGATTACGAGTCTAGTTCCTTAACCACCTGGCCATGCCGGGCCACGTGTGAAGAAAACGGTTTCGGAACACATGTCTCTTTGATGATTAAAATAGTTCTTTAATTTCTAAACGATAATTAACTAGTGCCATCTAATTAATCAAACATTCCGAATTATCTTAGCAAAAATAAAAGTTAATTACATAACCTGTTCATACGACTATCCAAGTCTTTTCTTACAAAACAAACAAACAAAATATTTCAGGTTAATCATCCCGTTTCCAAGCAACCGTGAAGGTGTTTTATACGCGTGAGAATCTTTGTTGATAAACAAGCTAGGCTTAACTGTGCATTTATTTAAAATGAAAAAAAAAAAGTTTGTTACGATCTTTTATATATTTAAAATATTTGCACCGATTCAAAGAAAATATCCAAATCAGTAAATCAACATCGGTCACTAATAAACCAGCAGTCCTCACTGTTCACCTGTAAAGAATTTCTTTAAGATCGTACTATGTTACCCATACTACCGGAGTATTTTCTGTTACCCGGATGTGTCTACGGATAAGAGGGTAAGGTCTGACGAATATTAAATTGCATGTTATGAGTTTATTTCTCGCTGAAATCAGTGCCCAGGGACTCGTAATCCAAGAGTCGCGAGTTCGAGTCCCTGTAACACCAATCGTGCTCGCCTTTTCAGCTGTGAGAGTGTTATAATGTGACGATCAATTCCACTATTCGTTGGTAAAAGAGTAGCACAAGAGTTGGCGGTGGGTGATGATGACTAGCTGCCTTCCTTCTAGTCTTTCACTGCTAAATTAGGGACGGTTAGTGCAGATAGCCCTCGTGTAGCTTGGTAAAAAAACAAAATAGTAATCTCAGTTTGTTTACTAATTGGCAAAAACAGTGGAGCTACAGTAGACAACATCATAAAAATATATAAAACATACATTAGACCCGTCACTGACTATGCAGCTCCTCCATGGATAAATGTAAGCAAAAAATTACTTCAAACAAAACTACAAAATACATTACTCACAACAGCTTATAAAGTACCCAGAACAACATCATCTGAATTTATGTATAAATACACACATATAGAAACAACAACAGATAGACTTCTACATTGTACAATAAACTATTTTGAGAAAATTTGGAGAAAAAATGAACTAGTGAGCGAACTTGATTGGTATTGTTTACATGATGAGAATAGACCTAAGCACCTTTCATCAGTGAATATATCTTTTCTAAATCAATTAATGAAAGGCCACCTATAAACTAGACTCCACATTAGTTTAGGGGTTAATTACTAAACATTGAAAGTGTTGTTTTTATGTAAATGTTTTATAATTAATACCTAATTAATGAAAGTGTAAATAATTATGGAACTATAAGAGAAATGGTTTTATTGCACTAAGTGTATGTGTAGATAGTACATGAACATTGTCCTGCATGGCCAAGCGCGTAAGGCGCGCGACTCGTAATCCGAGTGTCGCGGGTTCGCGCCCGCGTCGCGCTAAACATGCTCGCCCTCCCAGCCGTGGGGGTGTATAATGTTACGGTCAATCCCACTTTTCGTTGGTAAAAGAGTAGCCCAAGAGTTGGCGGTGGGTGGTGATGACTAGCTGCCTTCCCTCTAGTCTTAATTAGGGACGGCTAGCACAGATAGCCCTCGAGTAGCTTTGTGCGAAATTCCAAAAACAAACAAACCTGAAAGAGGCCTGAGTAAGGGTTACTCTGGTGCTCATGAACCATATATAAATACACTTGACAACCAAAACCAAAATTTAAAGAAAGGGGGAAGAGGTCAACGAAACCTGACCCTCCTGGGTATATAAACATCAATACCCAAATACCCATACACAGAGAGAGAGAGAGAGTTTATTTACTGGGTATCCTGATTTTTAGCAAACAACGAGTGCAAAAAGTATTAGAAATACGAATATTTCTAAGCAGATGGCGCACGTTACCTTAGTTCAGGTAGAAAACGAATAGAGTTTACATTGAAAAGCGCATATGGCATAGTGATACGTCTGTGGACTTGCAACGCTGTAAACTGGGTTTCAGTACCCCTGGTGAGCAAATAACAGATATCCTATTTGTAGCGCTGTCCTTAAAACACAAATAAAGTAAGCTTTCTTTCTTATGTTTTATTCAAAGCAATCTTAAAAGACAGAGAGAAAGAGACACGTTTACAGTTTTGCAAAATAACGTGTGAAACCTGTTAGATTGTTTGTTTTTAATTTAGCACAAAGCTACACAATGCGCTATCTGTGCTCTGCCCACCACGGGTATCGAAACCCGGTTTTTAGTGTGTAAGTCCGCAGACATACCACTGTGCCACTGGGAGGCAAACCTGTTAGAAGCATTATAACGGTGAAAAATGAATGCGCCCTTACAATCAAGATTCAACAGCAAAAATAATTTATTCAACCTCTACAAAAAAACAAGTGCCTGACCAGGGCTTCTCACCAATATTAATAAACAAGTTATCATAAATATTAATAAATCAATAATAACGGAAAGGGAAAAAAAGATTCAGAAAGAAAAATGTGACGGTCAATCCCACTATTCGTTGGTAAAATAGCCCTCGTGTAGCTTTGCGCGAAATTCAAAACAAATAAAATATTCCAAAAATACCTTACAATAATAATATCGAGTGATAAACAGCAGAATCTCATTGTGTCACGACTCTCTCTTAATAAAGCTTCCGGCGGAATCGACCAAGAGAGTACATCTCATGTGATCATAAATTTGCATATTCGTCTGCTATAATAACAGTATCACTACGTCACCTCTAGGGAAGCTGGTATCATTTTCATCATTCACACATATTTACTCAAACTACAAATAATTAGCTAGGAGATGAGTTTGCGTTTTAATGCAACCAAAAATGTATGGATAAACTAACCAATAGAAGAAAATAATAAATGAACAATAAACACAATCATAATTATAAAATAACAATAGAATTTACTATCTCACAGTATCATAATACAGACACTATACTTCATATTATGTTTTGTTTATGTTTATTAGAATATATTTACTGAAAAAATTGAGTGCACTTTTAAAGTCTTAATCATTATACAGCGACATCTGTTGAGAATGTTGAATAACAAAAACATTGATTAAGAGTGAAAAACACGAGACTCTAAATATGTTACTGGAAGTTGCCAGAAAATAAATCAAAATAAATATTTATTTTTAAATAATTTTATATCATATTAGCTTCTATGCTTTGACAAAATCAACGCTTGAATAATGTGTTAGTTGTTTTGTTTTGTTAAAGGATCTAAAAAATTCAAACTCCTTTGTGAAAGAAACCTAATGATAGAATTTGTGGAACAGGGTAAGACCATTTTTCTTATAATTGTAGCCCCAGTATCATAGCGGTACGTCTGAGGTCTTACAAAGTTAGAAACTAGACCTCGATACAGCACATACAGTAACCATGTGTTACACACATGTGTAAGCTTGTGTTTATCTACAAACAAACACTAATAGGATAAAAAGACAATTATGCAATAACGTCTATCCGAAGAGCTTCTTAAAACTCTAAAATTATAATGACAATTAATAATGAATTATTAGTAGCAGACAAGCTACAATGGCACAGTTTACACTAGATCATCATTTCGGTACCCTTACTGCTAGCGGAGTTTTCGGTCTTTAACCCAAGAACACCTGAAAAGCACCGAAGCAGATTTGACACGTATAAAGCTTCATGTACCAAAGCTATTATTAAGCATAATAACTACATTGAAGTTATTAATATTTAAGAAACTTATTTTTAATGATACAGCTAATATTATGCTAACAAAATACATATGAGACTGTTTAAATTCAAGACTGTAAATAAATATAGATTACAGAAACGCGTACAAAAATTACATCTTTTTTAGAATGTAGCAAGTTGTACCAAAACTCTGGTCTGATGTACAAAAACACTTTCTGATTGGTAGCCTTCTCTCTAGCCTACAAATTTAAAATAGAACTGTTTATGTAGTTCCTGATCCCACCGTTCAGTCTGCGTGTCGCATCAGCTGTCATTGAGAATGAAATATACCAAAACACAAGTTTAAAGACTTTATAAATCATAACCACCACTGAAGAAGTTTTAATACGTAAACTACAATGAAATATAGTAAGCCAACATATTACATCGCGTTAACCCTATATATGTAATTAACTATACGTTACAGAGCGTTAACCTACATATTGTTCAGTAAGGATTATATAATTTTAACCCTAGCTATTATTAACTACTAGTTACATAGCGTTAGCCTAGAAATCTTTAATTACGGGTAATATAGTGTTAACCCCACTCACTATTAACTCGAGGTGAAATAGTGTTAACCTACATGTATATTAACTACACAATGTATTATGAAAACCTTATCATGAACGGTTAATTGGAAACCAATTTACACGTGCTAAGTAACACTAAACAGTTATAGCTTTTTGATTTCTTATTACGAACGAAATTTGAAGTTACATCCACAAAACATAAACAGTTTTCATGTAAGGCAGAAGTTTCATAACCAACAAACATTGTAATAATAATAAGTGGTTTTATCTCGCCATTTCCACTTTTATATTCGAATTCCCTCTCCGAACATGCCACAAGGTCGTTATAATGTCACAGTAAATCCCACTACTCGCTGGTATAAGAACAATTGATTGGTTGCACTCCCTCTAGTATATCTCTTCTAAATTAGAGACAGCTAGTGCAAATAACCATCGAGTGTCTTTGCACGAAATTCAAAAACATAAAAAACTTTTTCTCTTTATTTAGAATATTAAGACTATTCATGAAGAATAGATGTTTTAGAAACTGTGTTGAATCAGTGATAATTAATTGTACAGGGTGTTCGGAAAGTCACTGTGCAGTTTTGTCTGTTAATAAATATATAAGTGCACAGTGACTTTCCGAACACCCTGTATTTTAGAATGTTTAGTGGACTACAACTTGGCGATGGGTATTATCCATTAGCGGTCTTCCATTTAGGAGTTCAAATTTACAGAAAAGCTATACATACAGATAGTCCTCGTATATACTTTGCGCGAAATTTTTAAATCAAACATTATATTTAACAGGAAATATTTATCTTGTCAGCGGTCATTACCTGTACCTAAGTAAATATATAATGTTAATATTAATTACGTACAGCTTAGAAAACGTTTTGTAGTGTTACAGCGCGTGCGCTTTCCTAGACTCAGTTACCCAAGTTGAAAACTTTTCAGTGTTAAAACTAATCAAATTTGACTCTCAGTTTAGTCTTGCGGGCATCTTTTGATATCATTTACCTATTGAACCATCCATGGTAGTCGGGAGCTAATGTTGACCTCTTTCTAAGTGTTTCACTTTGGCACTGACTGTAACCACTGGTCATCTCTGGGACTCTGGAAAACCCATGTAAACAAAATGTGCCCCAACAGCTCTGTTGGCTTATAAATACTTTCATGTCATTAGCTCCCAGAAAGAGAGCTAATTTTGTCAATTATAAATCGTATAATTTTACGTTTGCACACACACACACACATATTAGAAAAAAGTAACATTAAAACGTTAAGTAAACACAGTCAAAAGGTTTGTTTGTTTGTTTTTCAATTTCGCGCAAAGCTACACGAAGGCTATCTGCGCTAGCCGTCCTTAACTTAGCAGTGTAAGCCTAAAGGGAAGGTAGCTAGTCATCAACACCCGCCACCAACTCTTGGGCTACGATTACGAGTCAAGTGCCTTAACCACCTGACCATACCGGAAGTCAAGTGCCTTAGCCATCTGACCATGCCGGACCTAATCAAAAGAAAAGACTGCGTTAAAACTGCAAATCAAACCTCTGACGAATTATATTAGTTTGTTATAACCTAAAAACAAGCAGAAATAAATTTAAATATAATAAATACAAAACGCTACACTAATTGAAAAGATCCCAGGATACAAGCTATAATGTGGTATATAAAATGTACCCTAGGTTCTGGAGGTGACTGCGGATGTAGGACCCACGTTGCGGTGCAGATACACTGTCTATCAATCGTAACCTCCATTCGCCAGAAATAAAATAAAGGAGTAGCAATAGATATAGAAATAGAAATTAGGAGAGCAAAATGTGGGTGGTTAAGCCCAAAACGTCCCACATCTATATCACCCCTCAGGCAGGGTTAAGCCCACAACGTCCTACATCACCCCTCACTGCCTGCAGACAGTTGTGGGAAGGTAAATTCTTATTTTTCCAATTGATAATGTCTACTTCTTTATTTTGGAGAGTAGTTTTAAGTTATAACAAACTCATATAAATAGTCAGAGGTTTGGATTTGCTGTTTATAACACAGTCTTTCCTTTTGATTTTGTTTACTTAACTTTATCAGTATTAATTTTCTCTCGCCCCTCCGCTAGTACAGCGGTATGTCTACGGATTTACAACGCTAAAATCAGGGGTTCGATTCCTCTCGGTGGGCTCAGCAGATAGCCCAATGTGGCGTTGCTATAAGAAAACACACAAACATTAATTTTCTCTAAAATATATTCACTATTGTTGAAAACACTAAAAATTTATTTAAAAAGTTCAAGAAGTCCTGGACTTTTCGTGTGTCATTTAAAAACACTTAAAAGTTATTAATAATCCCGAAACCCTCGGGTCGTTTGCAATCTAAAGAAGAGTTGAATCTATAACAGTATGAGTTCTCTTCATCCACATATTGATCTTCCCAGTACCGTCACGACGTGCTTAAGTTTAAAATGTTTTCAGTGTTTACTACAACCTAACGTCTTTCTTGTAAAAACAACAAACTTTCCTAATGTTTGTTTGTTTTATAATTAACCACAAAGCTACACAGTTGGATATCGGTGCTTTACCACCACGAGTATTGAAGCCCTGTTTTTAGTGACGTGAGTCCACAAACATACCACTGTGGGGAAGTTGTGAAGTCAAATAGTTGAGTCTTCATTATTATTCTATACATATATATTCTGTTTCTAGTTGCACCAGGATTCGTACCTGGGCTGAGGGAAGTTACTGAAAGGCATCGTTGTGCTACTGGTGAACCTTAACGAAGGCTGACAATGGATGATTTCATGACTTCTTATACACATATGCCCTTCATGACTCCTTATATCTGTAATTAGCAAAAAATACAGGCATACTACTTTAAAACTAATGATGTTTTTAGTTGCGATGAAATAAAATATTAGGGTTAACACGCTGTCAAAATGAAAGTTCCTTATAAGGAATTACCCCTTCAGTCCTGTACACAAAACAACAACAACCTTAATTTCCCGCTACAACACCGTATCATCTCTTACTCTTTTCGTTTTATTCTTTCTCTTTGTGTGAATATGTCTCCATTCTCTCTCTCCGTTTTTAATTCCAACGTGCGAACTTCACTCGCATGTTTCAAGTAACGATAAAATAGCTTCTTTTACACCGTACTTACAACTATTTTCTCTGGCTCCATCTGTCTGTGCGCAGAGAACTGACATCTAAACGTCAGAACCAAACTAGGGAGAGAGAATGTTCAACCATCTTGAGCTCTTTTCTTATGGGTTTTCTCCCCTAACTCTTCGATTTTTTCCTGCAAATTTGAATTTCAATTTTGAATTGGGTAAAAGTGGATTCTAACAAAGGCGACTTTCGTGTATATCACATCCGTAAGGACGTTAGTACTAGTTAGGTTGGAGTGGATGAGTGAGTTTATAAAGAAATCATTTGTATTTCAATGGAACTGTTTACTCTCATAAATCAGTATAGTAGAGAGCACAAGTATGTTTATTGATAAGAGCTTACGAGTGAAAGTGAGAAAGAGGACGTAATGACATGCTAGACACATTATATCTACTATAATCATTGCTTACGAGTGAAAGTGAGAAAGAGGACGTAATGACATGCTAGACACATTATATCTACTATAATCATTGCTTACGAGTGAAAGTGAGAAAGAGGACGTAATGACATACTAGACACATTATATCTACTATAATCATTGCTTACGAGTGAAAGTGAGAAAGAGGACGTAATGACATGCTAGACACATTATATCTACTATAATCATTGCTTACGAGTGAAAGTGAGAAAGAGGACGTAATGACATGCTAGACACATTATATCTACTATAATCATTGCCAGTGAGGATTTTCGCCCATTACCAGAACTCTTTCGGTCAGCTAAGATTACGACAGACTTCGTACGTGTGGTCATCTATTCATACCAGTTGAATTCGAGGCTCTCTACGTTGTTCAAAAATTGAGATCTGTGCTTTTCTCAACAGACAAATCCAGTGTGTTAAGCCTAATTTTCTTCATTCAAGAGCTAACATTATTTATGAGAGAAGCGTACATGTTTACTTCCGCCACGGAAGATGGACGTAGATTATATTTTCATCCTGTGTGTGTGCTTGTCAGCAAGGTGTCTCAAAAACAGCTAAATGGATTTGGACTAAACTTGGACTATAAATCAACTTAGAAGCGATTAGTTTTTGGAGGGTCAAGAACAAAGCTCAGACTTAGACCAAGACCATCAAAATCCCTAACTGTTGACATAGGAACAAAATCTTCACACTATTTGTACTCAGTCAAAAATGATCAGATTTTGATTAAACTTTGTGGACGTATCAAGAATACCATTCCTCGTTTTCCAACAAAATATTGTCCGTGAAAACTGATAGCGACGGACGCACGGATACATTTTCTTTGTTGAGAGTCGAACAAGATTAAGCCTGCGAAGCGAAGGCATACCTATACTTAGTGTCCCTTTAGTTGTACCGTTTCTTTTTACGCTGGGATAGTGTATAGTGTTTCTGTGTGGAGCAATAGTCTATATCAATAAAGACAAAATAAGCTATTACTTTATGTAGCTTAGCATAAGAAAATAACCTATAATAGTAAAAATATGGACTTAAGTAGAGGTCGAACCGATGGCTCCACTTACTGAAATTGCAAACTTCCCGATAATTCTGAATTAAATAGTTAATTTACTTTTGACCATACCTTCTTATCAGTCTACCAACAGTCCCAGTTTAAAATAAGGTTTCTTGGCTAAAGCCCAGTAAAGCCAGGTGGTAACTCTTAACTCGTAAGTTAAGAGTCTAAATTAGAAACAGCTAACGCAGATAGCCCTCTTAGTTGAAATTTCTCCTTTAGATAGGACTTAGTCTAACGTTCAAGGTACTGGTCTGCTTATAAGTGAGACAAAACAAGGAGCAGCGATATACCTAGGTAGAAAAATATTAATGCATTTATATTATACACTAGGTAGAAAAATATTAATGTATTTATATTATACACTAGGTAGATAAATATTAATGTATTTATATTATAGACTAGGTAGATAAATATTAGTGTATTTATATTATACACTTGGTAGATAAATATTAGTATATTGTTATTATATACTAGGTGGATAAATATTAGTGTATTGTTATTCTACACTAGGTTGATAAATATTAGTGTATTGTTATTATACACTTGGTAGATAAATATTAGTGTATTTATATTATACACTAGGTAGATAAATATTAGTGTATTGTTATTATACACTATGTTGATAAACATTAGTGTATTGTTATTATACACTAGGTAGATGAATATAAGTGAATTTATATTATACACTAGGTAGTGAATATTAGTGTATTGTTATTATACACTAGGTAGTGAATATTAGTGTATTGTTATTATACACTAAATAGACAAATATTAGTGTATTTATATCATACACTAAAGAGATAAATATTAATGTATTTATATTATACACTAGGTAGATAAATATTAGTGTATTTATATTATACACTAGGTAAATAAATATTAGTGTATTGTTATTATACACCAGGTTGATGAATGTTAATGTATTTATATTATAGACTAGGAAGATAAATATAAATACATTTATATTATACATTAGATAGATAAATATTAATGTACTTATATTATACACTAGGTAGATCAATATTAATGCATTTATATTATACACTAGGTAGGTAAATATTAGACTATTTATGGTAAAGACTAGGTATATAAATATTAGTGTATTGTTATTATACACTATATAGATGAATATTAGTGTGTTGTTATTTGACACTAGGTAGATAAATATAAGTGTATTGTTATTATACACTATATAGATGAATATTAGTGTGTTGTTATTTGATACTAGGTAGATAAATATTAATGTATTTATATTATAGACTAGGTAGATAAATATTAATGTATTTATATTATACACTAGATAGATGATTATTAGTGTATTGTTATTATACACTAGGTAGATGAATATTAGTGTATTGTTATTTGACACTAGGTAGATAAATATTAGTGTATTTATATTATACACTAGGTAGTGAATATTAGTGTATTGTTATTATACACTAGGTATTGAATATTAGTGTATTTGTATTATACACTAGGTAGATAAATATTAATGTATTTATAGTAAACACTAGGTAGATAAATATTAATGTATTTATATTATACACTAGGTAGGAAAATATTATTGTATTTATATTAATCACTAGGTAGATAAATATTAATGTATTTATATTATACACTAGGTAGGTAAATATTAGTGTATTTATATTATAGACTAGGTAGATAAATATTTGTGTATTGTTATTATACACTAGGTAGATGAATATTAGTGTATTGTTATTATTCACTAGTAGATAAATATTAATGTATTTATAGTAAACACTAGGTAGATAAATATTAATGTATTTATATTATACACTAGGTAGGTAAATATTATTGTATTTCTATTAATGACTAGGTAGATAAATATTAATTTATTTATATTATACACTAGGTAGGTAAATATTAGTGTATTTATATTATACACTAGGAAGGTAAATATTAGTGTATTTATATTATACACTAGGTAGGTAAATATTAGTGTATTTATATTATACACTAGGTAGGTAAATATTAGAGTATTTATGGTAAAGACTCGGTAGATAAATTTTAGTGTATTGCTATTAAACTCTAGGTAGATGAATATTAGGGTATTGTTATTATACACTAGGCAGATAAGTATTAATGTATTTATATTATACACTAGGTAGATAAATATTAATATATTTATATTATAGACTAGGTAGATAAATATTAATGTATTTTTATTATAGACCAGGTAGATAAATATTAATGCATTTATGTTATACACAAGGTAGGTAAATATTAGAGTATTTATATTATAGACTAGGTAGATAAATATTAGTGTATTGTTATTATACACTATATAGATGAATATTAGTGTGTTGTTATTTGATACTAGGTAGATAAATATTAGTGTATTTATATTATACACTAGGTAGATAAATATTAGTCTATTGTTATTATACACTAGGTAAATAAATATTAATGTATTTATGTTATAGACTAGGTAGGTAAATATTAGTGTATTTATATTATAGACTAGGTAGATAAATATTAATGTATTTATACTCTACACTAGGTAGGTAAATATTAGTGTATATATATTATAGACTAGGTAGATCAATATTAGTGTATTGTTATTATTCACTAGGTAGATAAATATTAGAGTATTGTTATTATACACTAGGTAGATGAATATCAGTGTATTGTTATTAAACTCTAGGTAGATGAATATTAGTGTATTGTTATTATACACTAGGTAGATAAATATTAATGTATTTATATTAAACACTAGGTAGATAAATATTAATGTATTTATATTATACACTAGGTAGGTAAATATTAGTATATTTATATTATAGACTAGGTAGATAAATATTAATCTATTTATATTATACACTAGGTAGGTAAATATTAGTGTATTGTTATTATATACTAGGTGGATAAATATTAGTGTATTGTTATTATACAATAGGTAGTGAACATTAGTGTATAGTTATTATACACTAGGTAGATATATATTAGTGTATTGTTATTTGACACTAGGTAGATAAATATTAGTGTATTTATATCATACACTACGTAGATAAATATGAGTGTATTGTTATTATACTCTAGGTAGATAAATATTAGTGTATTGTTATTATACACTAGGTAGATGAATATTAGTGTATTGTTATTATACTCTAGGCAGATAAATATTAGTGTATTGTTATTATTCCCTAGGTAGGTAAATATTAGTGTATTGTTATTATATACTAGGTGGATAAATATTAGTGTATTGTTATTATACAATAGGTAGTGAACATTAGTGTATAGTTATTATACACTAGGTAGATATATATTAGTGTATTGTTATTTGACACTAGGTAGATAAATATTAGTGTATTTATATTATACACTAGGTAGGTGAATATTAGTATATTTTATATTATAGACTAGGTAGATAAATATTAATCTATTTATATTATACACTAGGTAGGTAAATATTAGTGTATTGTTATTATATCCTAGGTGGATAAATATTAGTGTATTGTTATTATACACTAGGTAGTGAATATTAGTGTATTGTTATTATACACTAGGTAGACAAATATTAGTGTATTTATATTATACACTAGGTAGATATATATTAGTGTATTGTTATTTGACACTAGGTAGATAAATATTAATGTATTTATATTATACACTAGGTAGGTAAATATTATTGTATTTATATTAATGACTAGGTAGATAAATATTAATGTATTTATATTATACACTAGGTAGGCAAATATTAGTGTATTTATATTATACACTAGGTAGGTAAATATTAGTGTATTTATATTATACACTAGGAAGGTAAATATTAGAATATTTAGGGTAAAGACTTGATAGATAAATTTTAGTGTATTGCTATTAAACTCTAGGTAGATGAATATTAGGGTATTGTTATTATACACTAGGCAGATAAGTATTAATGTATTTATATTATACACTAGGTAGATAAATATTAATGTATTTATATTATAGACTAGAAAGATAAATATTAATGTATTTTTATTATAGACAAGGTAGATAAATATTAATGCATTTATGTTATACACAAGGTAGGTAAATATTAGAGTATTTATATTATAGACTAGGTAGATAAATATTAGTGTATTGTTATTATACACTATATAGATGAATATTAGTGTGTTGTTATTTGATACTAGGTAGATAAATATTAGTGTATTTATATTATACACTAGGTAGATAAATATTAGTCTATTGTTATTATACTCTAGGTAGATGAATATTAGTGTATTGTTATTATACACTAGGTAAATAAATATTAATGTATTTATGTTATACACTAGGTAGGTAAATATTAGTGTATTTATATTATAGACTAGGTAGATAAATATTAATGTATTTATACTCTACACTAGGTAGGTAAATATTAGTGTATTTATATTATAGACTAGGTAGATAAATATTAGTGTATTGTTATTATACACTAGGTAGATGAATATTAGTGTATTGTTATTAAACTCTAGGTAGATGAATATTAGTGTATTGTTATTATACACTAGGTAGATAAATATTAATGTATTTATATTATACACTAGGTAGGTAAATATTAGTGTATTGTTATTATATCCTAGGTGGATAAATATTAGTGTATTGTTATTATATCCTAGGTGGATAAATATTAGTGTATTGTTATTATACACTAGGTAGTGAATATTAGTGTATTGTTATTATACACTAGGTAGACAAATATTAGTGTATTTATATTATACACTAGGTAGATATATATTAGTGTATTGTTATTTGACACTAGGTAGATAAATATTAGTGTATTTATATCATACACTACGTAGATAAATATGAGTGTATTGTTATTATACTATAGGTAGATAAATATTAGTGTATTGTTATTATACTCTAGGTAGATGAATATTAGTGTATTGTTATTATTCACTAGGTAGATAAATATTAATGTATTTATAGTAAACACTAGGTAGATAAATATTAATGTATTTATATTATACACTAGGTAGGTAAATATTATTGTATTTATATTAATGACTAGGTAGATAAATATTAATTTATGTATATTATACACTAGGTAGGTAAATATTAGTGTATTTATATTATACACTAGGAAGGTAAATATTAGTGTATTTATATTATACACTAGGTAGGTAAATATTAGTGTATTTATATTATACACTAGGTAGGTAAATATTAGAGTATTTATGGTAAAGACTCGGTAGATAAATTTTAGTGTATTGCTATTAAACTCTAGGTAGATGAATATTAGGGTATTGTTATTATACACTAGGCAGATAAGTATTAATGTATTTATATTATACACTAGGTAGATAAATATTAATATATTTATATTATAGACTAGGTAGATAAATATTAATGTATTTTTATTATAGACCAGGTAGATAAATATTAATGCATTTATGTTATACACAAGGTAGGTAAATATTAGAGTATTTATATTATAGACTAGGTAGATAAATATTAGTGTATTGTTATTATACACTATATAGATGAATATTAGTGTGTTGTTATTTGATACTAGGTAGATAAATATTAGTGTATTTATATTATACACTAGGTAGATAAATATTAGTCTATTGTTATTATACACTAGGTAAATAAATATTAATGTATTTATGTTATAGACTAGGTAGGTAAATATTAGTGTATTTATATTATAGACTAGGTAGATAAATATTAATGTATTTTATACTACACTAGGTAGGTAAATATTAGTGTATATATATTATAGACTAGGTAGATCAATATTAGTGTATTGTTATTATTCACTAGGTAGATAAATATTAGAGTATTGTTATTATACACTAGGTAGATGAATATCAGTGTATTGTTATTAAACTCTAGGTAGATGAATATTAGTGTATTGTTATTATACACTAGGTAGATAAATATTAATGTATTTATATTAAACACTAGGTAGATAAATATTAATGTATTTATATTATACACTAGGTAGGTAAATATTAGTATATTTATATTATAGACTAGGTAGATAAATATTAATCTATTTATATTATACACTAGGTAGGTAAATATTAGTGTATTGTTATTATATACTAGGTGGATAAATATTAGTGTATTGTTATTATACAATAGGTAGTGAACATTAGTGTATAGTTATTATACACTAGGTAGATATATATTAGTGTATTGTTATTTGCCACTAGGTAGATAAATATTAGTGTATTTATATCATACACTACGTAGATAAATATGAGTGTATTGTTATTATACTCTAGGTAGATAAATATTAGTGTATTGTTATTATACACTAGGTAGATGAATATTAGTGTATTGTTATTATACTCTAGGCAGATAAATATTAGTGTATTGTTATTATTCCCTAGGTAGGTAAATATTAGTGTATTGTTATTATATACTAGGTGGATAAATATTAGTGTATTGTTATTATACAATAGGTAGTGAACATTAGTGTATAGTTATTATACACTAGGTAGATATATATTAGTGTATTGTTATTTGACACTAGGTAGATAAATATTAGTGTATTTATATTATACACTAGGTAGGTGAATATTAGTATATTTATATTATAGACTAGGTAGATAAATATTAATCTATTTATATTATACACTAGGTAGGTAAATATTAGTGTATTGTTATTATATCCTAGGTGGATAAATATTAGTGTATTGTTATTATACACTAGGTAGTGAATATTAGTGTATTGTTATTATACACTAGGTAGACAAATATTAGTGTATTTATATTATACACTAGGTAGATATATATTAGTGTATTGTTATTTGACACTAGGTAGATAAATATTAATGTATTTATATTATACACTAGGTAGGTAAATATTATTGTATTTATATTAATGACTAGGTAGATAAATATTAATGTATTTATATTATACACTAGGTAGGCAAATATTAGTGTATTTATATTATACACTAGGTAGGTAAATATTAGTGTATTTATATTATACACTAGGTAGGTAAATATTAGAATATTTAGGGTAAAGACTTGATAGATAAATTTTAGTGTATTGCTATTAAACTCTAGGTAGATGAATATTAGGGTATTGTTATTATACACTAGGCAGATAAGTATTAATGTATTTATATTATACACTAGGTAGATAAATATTAATGTATTTATATTATAGACTAGAGAAGATAAATATTAATGTATTTTTATTATAGACAAGGTAGATAAATATTAATGCATTTATGTTATACACAAGGTAGGTAAATATTAGAGTATTTATATTATAGACTAGGTAGATAAATATTAGTGTATTGTTATTATACACTATATAGATGAATATTAGTGTGTTGTTATTTGATACTAGGTAGATAAATATTAGTGTATTTATATTATACACTAGGTAGATAAATATTAGTCTATTGTTATTATACTCTAGGTAGATGAATATTAGTGTATTGTTATTATACACTAGGTAAATAAATATTAATGTATTTTTATGTTATACACTAGGTAGGTAAATATTAGTGTATTTATATTATAGACTAGGTAGATAAATATTAATGTATTTATACTCTACACTAGGTAGGTAAATATTAGTGTATTTATATTATAGACTAGGTAGATAAATATTAGTGTATTGTTATTATACACTAGGTAGATGAATATTAGTGTATTGTTATTAAACTCTAGGTAGATGAATATTAGTGTATTGTTATTATACACTAGGTAGATAAATATTAATGTATTTATATTATACACTAGGTAGGTAAATATTAGTGTATTGTTATTATATCCTAGGTGGATAAATATTAGTGTATTGTTATTATATCCTAGGTGGATAAATATTAGTGTATTGTTATTATACACTAGGTAGATGAATATTAGTGTATTGTTATTATACACTAGGTAGATAAATATTAGTGTATTTATATTATACACTAGGTAGATATATATTAGTGTATTGTTATTTGACACTAGGTAGATAAATATTAGTGTATTTTATATTATACACTAGGTAGATAAATATGAGTGTATTGTTATTATACTATAGATAGATAAATATTAGTGTATTGTTATTATACTCTAGGTAGATGAATATTAGTGTATTGTTATTATACACTAGGTAGATAAATATTAATGTATTTATAGTATACACTAGGTAGATAAATATTAATGTATTTATATTATACACTAGGTAGGTAAATATTATTGTATTTATATTAATGACTAGGTAGATAAATATTAATTTATGTATATTATACACTAGGTAGATAAATATTAGTGTATTTATATTATACACTAGGTAGATAAATATTAGTGTATTTATATTATACACTAGGTAGATAAATATTAGTGTATTTATATTATACACTAGGTAGATAAATATTAGTGTATTTATGGTATAGACTCGGTAGATAAATATTAGTGTATTGTTATTATACTCTAGGTAGATAAATATTAGTGTATTGTTATTATACTCTAGGTAGATAAATATTAATGTATTTATATTATACACTAGGTAGATAAATATTAATGTATTTATATTATAGACTAGGTAGATAAATATTAATGTATTTTTATTATAGACTAGGTAGATAAATATTAATGTATTTATGTTATACACTAGGTAGGTAAATATTAGTGTATTTATATTATAGACTAGGTAGATAAATATTAGTGTATTGTTATTATACACTAGGTAGATGAATATTAGTGTATTGTTATTTATACTAGGTAGATAAATATTAGTGTATTTTATATTATACTCTAGGTAGATAAATATTAGTGTATTGTTATTATACACTAGGTAAATAAATATTAATGTATTTATGTTATACACTAGGTAGGTAAATATTAGTGTATTTATATTATAGACTAGGTAGATAAATATTAATGTATTTATACTCTACACTAGGTAGGTAAATATTAGTGTATTTATATTATAGACTAGGTAGATAAATATTAGTGTATTGTTATTATACACTAGGTAGATAAATATTAGTGTATTGTTATTATACACTAGGTAGATGAATATTAGTGTATTGTTATTAAACTCTAGGTAGATGAATATTAGTGTATTGTTATTATACACTAGGTGGATAAATATTAATGTATTTATATTAAACACTAGGTAGATAAATATTAATGTATTTATATTATACACTAGGTAGGTAAATATTAGTGTATTTATATTATAGACTAGGTAGATAAATATTAATCTATTTATATTATACACTAGGTAGGTAAATATTAGTGTATTGTTATTATATACTAGGTGGATAAATATTAGTGTATTGTTATTATACACTAGGTAGTGAATATTAGTGTATTGTTATTATACACTAGGTAGACAAATATTAGTGTATTGTTATTGCCACTAGGTAGATAAATATTAGTGTATTTATATCATACACTAGGTAGATAAATATTAGTGTATTGTTATTATACTCTAGGTAGATAAATATTAGTGTATTGTTATTATACACTAGGTAGATGAATATTAGTGTATTGTTATTATACTCTAGGTAGATAAATATTAGTGTATTGTTATTATACTCTAGGTAGATAAATATTAGTGTATTGTTATTATATACTAGGTAGATAAATATTAGTGTATTGTTATTATACACTAGGTAGATGAATATTAGTGTATTGTTATTATACACTAGGTAGATAAATATTAGTGTATTGTTATTTACACTAGGTAGATAAATATTAGTGTATTGTTATATTATACACTAGGTAGATAAATATTAGTGTATTGTTATTATACTCTAGGTAGATGAATATTAGTGTATTGTTATTTGACACTAGGTAGATAAATATTAGTGTATTGTTATTATATACTAGGTAGATGAATATTAGTGTATTGTTATTATACTCTAGGTAGATGAATATTAGTGTATTGTTATTTGACACTAGGTAGATAAATATTAGTGTATTTATATTATACACTAGGTAGATAAATATTAGTGTTTTGTTATTTGACACTAGGTAGATAAATATTAGTGTATTGTTATTATACACTAGGTAGATAAATATTAGTGTATTTATATTATACACTAGGTAGATAAATATTAGTGTATTGTTATTTGACACTAGGTAGATAAATATTAGTGTATTTATATTATACACTAGGTAGATAAATATTAGTGTATTGTTATTATACACTAGGTAGATGAATATTAGTGTATTGTTATTATAAACTAGGTAGATAAATATTAGTGTAATTATATCATAGACTAGATAAATAATTATTAATGTATTTATATTATACACCAGGTAGGTAAATATTAGTGTATTTATATTATAGACTAGGTAGATAAATATTAATGTATTTATATTATACACTAGGTAGATAAATATTAGTGTATTGTTATTATACACTAGGTTGATAAATATTAGTGTATTGTTATTATACACTAGGTAGATAAATATTAGAGTATTTATGGTAAAGACTAGGTATATAAATATTAGTGTATTGTTATTATACACTATGTAGATGAATATTAGTGTATTGTTATTTACACTAGGTAGATAAATATTAGTGTATTGTTATTATACACTAGGTAGATGAATATTAGTGTATTGTTATTATACCAGGTAGATAAATATTAATGTATTTGTTATTATACACTAGGTAGATAAATATTAATGTATTTATATTATACACTAGGTAGATGAATATTAGTGTATTGTTATTATACACTAGGTAGATAAATATAAATGTATTTATATTATACACTAGGTAGATAAATATTAGTGTATTTTATATTATACACTAGGTAGATAAATATTAGTGTATTTATATTATAGACTAGGTAGATAAATATTAGTGTATTGTTATTATACACTAGGTAGATGAATATTAGTGTATTGTTATTATACACTAGGTAGATAAATATTAATGTATTTATATTATACACTAGGTAGATAAATATTAATGTATTTATATTATACACTAGGTAGATAAATATTAGTGTATTTATATTATGACTAGGTAGATAAATATTAATGTATTTATATTATACACTAGGTAGATAAATATTAGTGTATTGTTATTATACACTAGGTAGATAAATATTAGTGTATTTATATTATACACTAGGTAGATAAATATTAGAATATTTGGGGTAAAGACTTGGTAGATAAATATTAGTGTATTGTTATTATACTCTAGGTAGATGAATATTAGTGTATTGTTATTATACACTAGGTAGATAAATATTAGTGTATTTTTATTATACACTAGGTAGATAAATATTAATGTATTTATATTATACACTAGGTAGATAAATATTAGTGTATTTTTATTATAGACTAGGTAGATAAATATTAATGTATTTATATTATACACTAGGTAGATAAATATTAGTGTATTTATATTATACACTAGGTAGATAAATATTAGTGTATTGTTATTATATACTAGGTAGATGAATATTAGTGTATTGTTATTTATACTAGGTAGATAAATATTAGTGTATTTATATTATACACTAGGTAGATAAATATTAGTGTATTGTTATTATACTCTAGGTAGATGAATATTAGTGTATTGTTATTATACACTAGGTAGATAAATATTAATGTTTTTTATATTATACACTAGGTAGATAAATATTAGTGTATTGTTATTATACACTAGGTAGATAAATATTAGTGTATTGTTATTATACACTAGGTAGATAAATATTAGTGTATTTTATATTATACACTAGGTAGATAAATATTAGTGTATTGTTATTATACACTAGGTAGATGAATATTAGTGTATTGTTATTATACTCTAGGTAGATGAATATTAGTGTATTGTTATTTGACACTAGGTAGATAAATATTAGTGTATTTATATTATACACTAGGTAGATGAATATTAGTGTATTTATATTATACACTAGGTAGATAAATATTAATGTATTTATATTATACACTAGGTAGATAAATATTAGTGTATTGTTATTATATCTAGGTAGATAAATATTAGTGTATTGTTATTATACACTAGGTAGATGAATATTAGTGTATTGTTATTTGACACTAGGTAGATAAATATTAGTGTATTGTTATTATACACTAGGTAGATAAATATTAGTGTATTGTTATTTACACTAGGTAGATAAATATTAGTGTATTTATATTATACACTAGGTAGATAAATATTAGTGTATTTATATTATGACTAGGTAGATAAATATTAATGTATTTATATTATACACTAGGTAGATAAATATTAGTGTATTTATATTATACACTAGGTAGATAAATATTAGTGTATTTATATTATACACTAGGTAGATAAATATTAGTGTATTTAGGGTATTATAGACTAGGTAGATAAATATTAGTGTATTGTTATTATACTCTAGGTAGATGAATATTAGTGTATTGTTATTATACACTAGGTAGATAAATATTAATGTATTTATATTATACACTAGGTAGATAAATATTAGTGTATTTATATTATACACTAGGTAGATAAATATTAATGTATTTTTATTATAGACTAGGTAGATAAATATTAGTGTATTTATGTTATACACTAGGTAGATAAATATTAGTGTATTTATATTATAGACTAGGTAGATAAATATTAGTGTATTGTTATTATACACTAGGTAGATGAATATTAGTGTATTGTTATTTATACTAGGTAGATAAATATTAGTGTATTTATATTATACATTAGGTAGATAAATATTAGTCTATTGTTATTATACTCTAAGTAGATGAATATTAGTGAATTGTTATTATACACTAGGTAGATAAATATTAATGTATTTGTTATTATACACTAGGTAGATAAATATTAGTGTATTTATATTATAGACTAGGTAGATAAATATTAGTGTATTGTTATATACACTAGGTAGATAAATATTAATGTTTTTATATTATACACTAGGTAGATAAATATTAGTGTATTGTTATTATACACTAGGTAGATGAATATTAGTGTATTGTTATTATACTCTAGGTAGATGAATATTAGTGTATTGTTATTATACACTAGGTAGATAAATATTAGTGTTTTTATATTATACACTAGGTAGATAAATATTAGTGTATTGTTATTATACTCTAGGTAGATAAATATTAGTGTATTGTTATTATACACTAGGTAGATAAATATTAGTGTATTGTTATTATACACTAGGTAGATGAATATTAGTGTATTGTTATTATACACTAGGTAGATAAATATTAATGTTTTTTATATTATACACTAGGTAGATAAATATTAGTGTATTGTTATTATACACTAGGTAGATAAATATTAGTGTATTTATATTATACACTAGGTAGATAAATATTAGTGTATTGTTATTATACTCTAGGTAGATAAATATTAGTGTATTGTTATTATACTCTAGGTAGATGAATATTAGTGTATTGTTATTTATACTAGGTAGATGAATATTAGTGTATTGTTATTATACACCAGATAGATAAATATTAGTGTATTGTTATTATACTCTAGGTAGATAAATATTAGTGTATTGTTATTATACTCTAGGTAGATGAATATTAGTGTATTGTTATTATACTCTAGGTAGATGAATATTAGTGTATTGTTATTATACACTAGGTAGATAAATATTAGTGTATTGTTATTATACTCTAGATAGATAAATATTAGTGTATTGTTATTATACTCTAGGTAGACGAATATTAGTGTATTGTTATTATATACTAGGTAGATGAATATTAGTGTATTGTTATGATACACTAGGTAAATAAATATTAATGTATTTATGTTATACACTAGGTAGGTAAATATTAGTGTATTTATATTATAGACTAGGTAGATAAATATTAATGTATTTATACTCTACACTAGGTAGGTAAATATTAGTGTATTTATATTATAGACTAGGTAGATATATATTAGTGTATTGTTATTATACACTAGGTAGATGAATATTAGTGTATTGTTATTATACTCTAGGCAGATAAATATTAGTGTATTGTTATTATACACTAGGTAGATAAATATTAGTGTATTGTTATTATACACTAGGTAGATGAATATTAGTGTATTGTTATTATACACTAGGTAGATGAATATTAGTGTATTGTTATTATACACTAGGTAGATAAATATTAGTGTATTTATATTATAGACTAGGTAGATAAATATTAGTGTAAATATTAGTGTATTTTATATTATAGACTAGGTAGATAAATATTAATCTATTTATATTATACACTAGGTAGGTAAATATTAGTGTATTGTTATTATATACTAGGTGGATAAATATTAGTGTATTGTTATTATACACTAGGTAGTGAATATTAGTGTATTGTTATTATACACTAGGTAGATAAATATTAGTGTATTTATATTATACACTAGGTAGATAAATATTAGTGTATTGTTATTTGACACTAGGTAGATAAATATTAGTGTATTTATATTATACACTAGGTAGATAAATATTAGTGTATTGTTATTATACTCTAGGTAGATAAATATTAGTGTATTGTTATTATACTCTAGGTAGATGAATATTAGTGTATTGTTATTATACTCTAGGTAGATGAATATTAGTGTATTGTTATTATACACTAGGTAGATAAATATTAGTGTATTGTTATTATACTCTAGGTAGATAAATATTAGTGTATTGTTATTATACTCTAGGTAGATGAATATTAGTGTATTGTTATTATACTCTAGGTAGATGAATATTAGTGTATTGTTATTATACACTAGGTAGATAAATATTAGTGTATTGTTATTATACTCTAGGTAGATAAAAATTAGTGTATTGTTATTATACTCTAGATAGATGAATATTAGTGTATTGTTATTATACACTAGGTAGATAAATATTAGTGTATTGTTATTATACTCTAGGTAGATGAATATTAGTGTATTGTTATTATACACTAGGTAGATAAATATTAGTGTATTGTTATTATACTCTAGGTAGATGAATATTAGTGTATTGTTATTATACACTAGGTAGATAAATATTAGTGTATTGTTATTATACACTAGGTAGATAAATATTAGTGTATTGTTATTATACACTAGGTAGATGAATATTAGTGTATTGTTATTATACACTAGGTAGATAAATATTAATGTATATTGTTATTATACACTAGGTAGATAAATATTAGTGTATTGTTGTTATATATCTAGGTAGATAAATATTAGTGTATTGTTATTATACACTAGGTAGATGAATATTAGTGTATTGTTATTATACACTAGGTAGATAAATATTAATGTTTTTTATATTATACACTAGGTAGATAAATATTAGTGTATTGTTATTTATACACTAGGTAGATAAATATTAGTGTATTTATATTATACACTAGGTAGATAAATATTAGTGTATTGTTATTATACTCTAGGTAGATAAATATTAGTGTATTGTTATTATACTCTAGGTAGATGAATATTAGTGTATTGTTATTATACTATAGGTAGATGAATATTAGTGTATTGTTATTATACACTAGATAGATAAATATTAGTGTATTGTTATTATACTCTAGGTAGATAAATATTAATGTATTGTTATTATACTCTAGGTAGATAAATATTAGTGTATTGTTATTATACTCTAGGTAGATGAATATTAGTGTATTGTTATTATACACTAGGTAGATAAATATTAGTGTATTGTTTTTATACTCTAGGTAGATAAATATTAGTGTATTGTTATTATACTCTAGGTAGATAAATATTAATGTTTTTATATTATACACTAGGTAGATAAATATTAGTGTATTGTTATTATACACTAGGTAGATGAATATTAGTGTATTGTTATTATACTCTAGGTAGATAAATATTAGTGTATTGTTATTATATACTAGGTAGATGAATATTAGTGTATTGTTATTATACTCTAGGTAGATGAATATCAGTGTATTGTTATTATACACTAAATAGATAAATATTAGTGTATTGTTATTATACACTAGGTACATGAATATTAGTGTATTGTTATTATACTCTAGGTAGATGAATATTAGTGTATTGTTATTATATACTAGGTAGATGAATATTAGTGTATTGTTATTATACTCTAGGTAGATGAATATCAGTGTATTGTTATTATACACTAGGTAGATAAATATTAGTGTATTGTTATTATACTCTAGGTAGATGAATATTAGTGTATTGTTATTATACTCTAGGTAGATAAATATTAGTGTATTGTTATTATACACTAGGTAGATAAATATTAATGTATTTATATTATACACTAGGTAGATAAATATTAGTGTATTTATATTATAGACTAGGTAGATAAATATTAATGTATTTATATTATACACTAGGTAGATAAATATTAGTGTATTTATATTATACACTAGGTAGATAAATATTAGTGTATTGTTATTATACACTAGGTAGATGAATATTAGTGTATTGTTATTATACTCTAGGTAGATAAATATTAGTGTATTGTTATTATACACTAGGTAGATAAATATTAGTGTATTGTTATTATACACTAGGTAGATGAATATTAGTGTATTGTTATTATACTCTAGGTAGATGAATATTAGTGTATTGTTATTATACACTAGGTAGATAAATATTAATGTATTTATATTAAACACTAGGTAGATAAATATTAATGTATTTTATATTATACACTAGGTAGATGAATATTAGTGTATTTATATTATAGACTAGGTAGATAAATATTAATGTATTTTATATTATACACTAGGTAGGTAAATATTAGTGTATTGTTATTATATACTAGGTAGATAAATATTAGTGTATTGTTATTATACACTAGGTAGATGAATATTAGTGTATTGTTATTATACACTAGGTAGATAAATATTAGTGTATTTATATTATACACTAGGTAGATAAATATTAGTGTATTGTTATTTACACTAGGTAGATAAATATTAATGTTTTTTATATTATACACTAGGTAGATAAATATTAGTGTATTGTTATTATACTCTAGGTAGATAAATATTAGTGTATTGTTATTATACTCTAGGTAGATGAATATTAGTGTATTGTTATTATACTCTAGGTAGATGAATATTAGTGTATTGTTATTATACACTAGGTAGATAAATATTAGTGTATTGTTATTATACTCTAGGTAGATAAATATTAGTGTATTGTTATTATACTCTAGGTAGATGAATATTAGTGTATTGTTATTATACTCTAGGTAGACGAATATTAGTGTATTGTTATTATATACTAGGTAGATGAATATTAGTGTATTGTTATTATACTCTAGGTAGATGAATATTAGTGTATTGTTATTATACACTAGGTAGATAAATATTAGTGTATTGTTATTATACACTAGGTAGATAAATATTAGTGTATTGTTATTATACTCTAGGTAGATAAATATTAGTGTATTGTTATTATACTCTAGGTAGATGAATATTAGTGTATTGTTATTATACTCTAGGTAGACGAATATTAGTGTATTGTTATTATATACTAGGTAGATGAATATTAGTGTATTGTTATTATACTCTAGGTAGATGAATATTAGTGTATTGTTATTATACACTAGGTAGATAAATATTAGTGTATTGTTATTATACACTAGGTAGATGAATATTAGTGTATTGTTATTATACTCTAGGTAGATAAATATTAGTGTATTGTTATTATATACTAGGTAGATAAATATTAGTGTATTGTTATTATACTCTAGGTAGATGAATATTAGTGTATTGTTATTATATACTAGGTAGATGAATATTAGTGTATTGTTATTATACTCTAGGTAGATGAATATCAGTGTATTGTTATTATACACTAGGTAGATAAATATTAGTGTATTGTTATTATACACTAGGTAGATGAATATTAGTGTATTGTTATTATACTCTAGGTAGACGAATATTAGTGTATTGTTATTATATACTAGGTAGATGAATATTAGTGTATTGTTATTATACTCTAGGTAGATGAATATCAGTGTATTGTTATTATACACTAGGTAGATGAATATTAGTGTATTGTTATTATACACTAGGTAGATAAATATTAGTGTATTGTTATTATACTCTAGGTAGATAAATATTAGTGTATTGTTATTATACTCTAGGTAGATGAATATTAGTGTATTGTTATTATACTCTAGGTAGATGAATATTAGTGTATTGTTATTATACACTAGGTAGATAAATATTAGTGTATTGTTATTATACTCTAGGTAGATAAATATTAGTGTATTGTTATTATACTCTAGGTAGATAAATATTAATGTTTTTATATTATACACTAGGTAGATAAATATTAGTGTATTGTTATTATACACTAGGTAGATGAATATTAGTGTATTGTTATTATACTCTAGGTAGACGAATATTAGTGTATTGTTATTATATACTAGGTAGATGAATATTAGTGTATTGTTATTATACTCTAGGTAGATGAATATCAGTGTATTGTTATTATACACTAAATAGATAAATATTAGTGTATTGTTATTATACACTAGGTACATGAATATTAGTGTATTGTTATTATACTCTAGGTAGACGAATATTAGTGTATTGTTATTATATACTAGGTAGATGAATATTAGTGTATTGTTATTATACTCTAGGTAGATGAATATCAGTGTATTGTTATTATACACTAGGTAGATAAATATTAGTGTATTGTTATTATACTCTAGGTAGATGAATATTAGTGTATTGTTATTATACTCTAGGTAGATAAATATTAGTGTATTGTTATGATACACTAGGTAAATAAATATTAATGTATTTATGTTATACACTAGGTAGGTAAATATTAGTGTATTTATATTATAGACTAGGTAGATAAATATTAATGTATTTATACTCTACACTAGGTAGGTAAATATTAGTGTATTTATATTATAGACTAGGTAGATATATATTAGTGTATTGTTATTATACACTAGGTAGATGAATATTAGTGTATTGTTATTATACTCTAGGCAGATAAATATTAGTGTATTGTTATTATTCACTAGGTAGATAAATATTAGAGTATTGTTATTATACACTAGGTAGATGAATATTAGTGTATTGTTATTAAACTCTAGGTAGATGAATATTAGTGTATTGTTATTATACACTAGGTAGATAAATATTAATGTATTTATATTATACACTAGGTAGATAAATATTAGTGTATTTATATTATACACTAGGTAGATGAATATTAGTGTATTTTATATTATACACTAGGTAGATAAATATTAATGTTTTTTATATTATACACTAGGTAGATAAATATTAGTGTATTGTTATTATATACTAGGTAGATAAATATTAGTGTATTGTTATTATACACTAGGTATGAATATTAGTGTATTGTTATTATACACTAGGTAGATAAATATTAGTGTATTTATATTATACACTAGGTAGATAAATATTAGTGTATTGTTATTTACACTAGGTAGATAAATATTAGTGTATTTATATTATACACTAGGTAGATAAATATGAGTGTATTGTTATTATACTCTAGGTAGATAAATATTAGTGTATTGTTATTATACTCTAGGTAGATGAATATTAGTGTATTGTTATTATACTCTAGGTAGATGAATATTAGTGTATTGTTATTATACACTAGGTAGATAAATATTAGTGTATTGTTATTATACTCTAGGTAGATAAATATTAGTGTATTGTTATTATACTCTAGGTAGATGAATATTAGTGTATTGTTATTATACTCTAGGTAGATAAATATTAGTGTATTGTTATTATACACTAGGTAGATAAATATTAGTGTATTGTTATTATACTCTAGGTAGATGAATATTAGTGTATTGTTATTATACTCTAGGTAGATGAATATTAGTGTATTGTTATTATACACTAGGTAGATAAATATTAGTGTATTGTTATTATACTCTAGGTAGATGAATATTAGTGTATTGTTATTATACTCTAGGTAGATGAATATTAGTGTATTGTTATTATACACTAGGTAGATAAATATTAGTGTATTGTTATTATACACTAGGTAGATAAATATTAGTGTATTGTTATTATACACTAGGTAGATGAATATCAGTGTATTGTTATTATATACTAGGTAGATAAATATTAGTGTATTGTTATTATACACTAGGTAGATAAATATTAGTGTATTGTTATTATACACTAGGTAGATAAATATTAGTGTATTGTTATTATACACTAGGTAGATGAATATTAGTGTATTGTTATTTGACACTAGGTAGATAAATATTAGTGTATTGTTATTATACACTAGGTAGATAAATATTAGTGTATTGTTATTATACACTAGGTAGATAAATATTAGTGTATTGTTATTATACACTAGGTAGATAAATATTAATGTATTGTTATTATACACTAGGTAGATAAATATTAGTGTATTGTTATTATACTCTAGGTAGATGAATATTAGTGTATTGTTATTATACTCTAGGTAGATGAATATTAGTGTATTGTTATTATACACTAGGTAGATAAATATTAGTGTATTGTTATTATACTCTAGGTAGATAAATATTAGTGTATTGTTATTATACTCTAGGTAGATAAATATTAGTGTATTGTTATTATACTCTAGGTAGATGAATATTAGTGTATTGTTATTATACACTAGGTAGATAAATATTAGTGTATTGTTATTATACTCTAGGTAGATAAATATTAGTGTATTGTTATTATACTCTAGGTAGATAAATATTAGTGTATTGTTATTATACACTAGGTAGATAAATATTAGTGTATTGTTATTATACACTAGGTAGATGAATATTAGTGTATTGTTATTATACTCTAGGTAGACGAATATTAGTGTATTGTTATTATATACTAGGTAGATGAATATTAGTGTATTGTTATTATACTCTAGGTAGATGAATATCAGTGTATTGTTATTATACACTAGGTAGATAAATATTAGTGTATTGTTATTATACACTAGGTAGATGAATATTAGTGTATTGTTATTATACTCTAGGTAGATAAATATTAGTGTATTGTTATTATATACTAGGTAGATGAATATTAGTGTATTGTTATTATACTCTAGGTAGATGAATATTAGTGTATTGTTATTATACACTAGGTAGATAAATATTAGTGTATTGTTATTATACTCTAGGTAGATGAATATTAGTGTATTGTTATTATACACTAGGTAGATAAATATTAGTGTATTGTTATTATACACTAGGTAGATAAATATTAGTGTATTTTTATTATACACTAGGTAGATAAATATTAGTGTATTTTGTTATTATACACTAGGTAGATAAATATTAGTGTATTGTTATTATACACTAGGTAGATAAATATTAGTGTATTGTTATTATACACTAGGTAGATAAATATTAGTGTATTGTTATTATACACTAGGTAGATAAATATTAGTGTATTGTTATTATACTCTAGGTAGATAAATATTAGTGTATTGTTATTATACACTAGGTAGATAAATATTAGTGTATTGTTATTATACACTAGGTAGATGAATATTAGTGTATTGTTATTATACTCTAGGTAGATAAATATTAGTGTATTGTTATTATACACTAGGTAGATAAATATTAGTGTATTGTTATTATACACTAGGTAGATAAATATTAGTGTATTGTTATTATACACTAGGTAGATAAATATTAGTGTATTGTTATTATACACTAGGTAGATAAATATTAGTGTATTGTTATTATATACTAGGTGGATAAATATTAGTGTATTGTTATTATACACTAGGTAGATGAATATTAGTGTATTGTTATTTGACACTAGGTAGATAAATATTAGTGTATTGTTATTATACACTAGGTAGATAAATATTAGTGTATTGTTATTATACACTAGGTAGATAAATATTAGTGTATTGTTATTATACACTAGGTAGATAAATATTAGTGTATTGTTATTATACTAGGTAGATAAATATTAGTGTATTGTTATTATACTACTAGGTAGATAAATATTAGTGTATTGTTATTATACTCTAGGTAGATAAATATTAGTGTATTGTTATTATACACTAGGTAGATAGAATATTAGTGTATTGTTATTATACTCTAGGTAGATAAATATTAGTGTATTGTTATTATACTCTAGGTAGATAAATATTAGTGTATTGTTATTATACTCTAGGTAGATAAATATTATATTGTTATTAGTGTATAAATATTAGTGTATTGTTATTATACACTAGGTAGATAAATATTAGTGTATTGTTATTATACTCTAGGTAGATAAATATTAGTGTATTGTTATTATACACTAGGTAGATAATTATATTAGGTGATGAATATTAGTGTATTGTTATTATACACTAGGTAGATAAATATTAGTGTATTGTTATTATATCTAGGTGTATTAGGTTATTATACTCTAGGTAGATGAATATTAGTGTATTGTTATTATACTAGGTAGATAAATATTAGTGTATTGTTATTATAACTAGGTAGATGAATATTAGTGTATTGTTATTATACACTAGGTAGATGAATATTAGTGTATTGTTATTATACACTAGGTAGATGAATATTAGTGTATTGTTATTATACTCTAGGTAGATGAAATAGTGTATTGTTATTATACACTAGGTAGATAAATATTAGTGTATTGTTATTATACACTAGGTAGATAAATATTAGTGTATTGTTATTATACACTAGGTAGATAAATATTAGTGTATTGTTATTATACTCTAGGTAGATGAATATTAGTGTATTGTTATTATACACTAGGTGATAAATATTGTGTATTGTTATTATACACTAGGTAGATAAATATTAGTGTATTGTTATTATACTCTAGGTAGATAAATATTAGTGTATTGTTATTATACTCTAGGTAGATAAATATTAATGTTTTTTTATTATACACTAGGTAGATAAATATTAGTGTATTGTTATTATACTCTAGGTAGATGAATATTAGTGTATTGTTATTATATAGGTATATTGTTTTACTAGGTAGTGTATTATATACTATAAATATTAGTGTATTGTTATTATACTCTAGGTAGATGAATATCAGTGTATTGTTATTATACACTAGGTAGATAAATATTAGTGTATTGTTATTATACTCTAGGTAGATGAATATTAGTGTATTGTTATTATACTCTAGGTAGATAAATATTAGTGTATTGTTATTATACACTAGGTAGATAAATATTAGTGTATTGTTATTATACACTAGGTAGATGAATATTAGTGTATTGTTATTATACACTAGGTAGATGAATATTAGTGTATTGTTATTATACACTAGGTAGATAAATATTAGTGTATTGTTATTATACACTAGGTAGATAAATATTAGTGTATTTTATTATACACTAGGTAGATAAATATTAGTGTATTGTTATTATACACTAGGTAGATAAATATTAGTGTATTGTTATTATACACTAGGTAGATAAATATTAGTGTATTGTTATTATACACTAGGTAGATAAATATTAGTGTATTGTTATTATACACTAGGTAGATAAATATTAGTGTATTGTTATTATACACTAGGTAGATAAATATTAGTGTATTGTTATTATACACTAGGTAGATAAATATTAGTGTATTTGTTATTATACACTAGGTAGATAAATAGAGTGTATTGTTATTATACTCTAGGTAGATAAATATTTGTATTGTTATTATACTCTAGGTAGATGAATATTAGTGTATTGTTATTATACTCTAGGTAGATGAATATTAGTGTATTGTTATTATACACTAGGTAGATAAATATTAGTGTATTGTTATTATACTCTAGGTAGATAAATATTAGTGTATTGTTATTATACACTAGGTAGATAAATATTAGTGTATTGTTATTATACACTAGGTAGATAAATATTAGTGTATTGTTATTATACACTAGGTAGATAAATATTAGTGTATTGTTATTATACACTAGGTAGATAAATATTAGTGTATTGTTATTATACACTAGGTAGATAAATATTAGTGTATTGTTATTATACACTAGGTAGATAAATATTAGTGTATTGTTATTATACACTAGGTAGATAAATATTAGTGTATTGTTATTATACACTAGGTAGATAAATATTAGTGTATTGTTATTATACACTAGGTAGATAAATATTAGTGTATTGTTATTATACACTAGGTAGATAAATATTAGTGTATTGTTATTATACTCTAGGTAGATGAATATTAGTGTATTGTTATTTGACACTAGGTAGATAAATATTAGTGTATTGTTATTATACTCTAGGTAGATAAATATTAGTGTATTGTTATTATACACTAGGTAGATAAATATTAGTGTATTGTTATTATACTAGGTAGATAAATATTAGTGTATTGTTATTATACACTAGGTAGATAAATATTAGTGTATTGTTATTATACACTAGGTAGATAAATATTAGTGTATTGTTATTATACACTAGGTAGATAAATATTAGTGTATTGTTATTATACACTAGGTAGATAAATATTAGTGTATTGTTATTATACACTAGGTAGATGAATATTAGTGTATTGTTATTATACACTAGGTAGATGAATATTAGTGTATTGTTATTATAACTAGGTAGATGAATATCAGTGTATTGTTATTATACACTAGGTAGATAAATATTAGTGTATTGTTATTATACTCTAGGTAGATGAATATTAGTGTATTGTTATTATACTCTAGGTAGATAAATATTAGTGTATTGTTATTATACACTAGGTAGATAAATATTAGTGTATTGTTATTATACTCTAGGTAGATGAATATTAGTGTATTGTTATTATACTCTAGGTAGATAAATATTAGTGTATTGTTATTATACACTAGGTAGATAAATGTTAGTGTATTGTTATTATATTCTAGGTAGATAAATATTAGTGTATTGTTATTATACTAGGTAGATGAATATTAGTGTATTGTTATTATACACTAGGTAGATAAATATTAGTGTATTGTTATTATACACTAGGTAGATAAATATTTGTATTGTTATTATACTCTAGGTAGATAAATATTAGTGTATTGTTATTATACTCTAGGTAGATAAATATTAGTGTATTGTTAATATACTAGGTAGATGAATATTTGTATTGTTATTATACTCTAGGTAGATGAATATTAGTGTATTGTTATTATACACTAGGTAGATAAATATTAGTGTATTGTTATTATACACTAGGTAGATAAATATTAGTGTATTGTTATTATACTCTAGGTAGATAAATATTAGTGTATTGTTATTATACACTAGGTAGATAAATATTAGTGTATTGTTATTATACTCTAGGTAGATGAATATTAGTGTATTGTTATTATACACTAAGTAGATGAATATTAGTGTATTGTTATTATACACTAGGTAGATAAATATTAGTGTATTGTTATTATACACTAGGTAGATAAATATTAGTGTATTGTTATTATACACTAGGTAGATAAATATTAGTGTATTGTTATTATACACTAGGTAGATAAATATTAGTGTATTGTTATTATACTCTAGGTAGATGAATATTAGTGTATTGTTATTATACACTAGGTAGATGAATATTAGTGTATTGTTATTATACACTAGATAGATAAATATTAGTGTATTGTTATTATACTCTAGGTAGATAAATATTAGTGTATTGTTATTATACTCTAGGTAGATGAATATTAGTGTATTGTTATTATACTCTAGGTAGATGAATATTAGTGTATTGTTATTATACACTAGGTAGATAAATATTAGTGTATTGTTATTATACTCTAGGTAGATAAATATTAGTGTATTGTTATTATACTCTAGGTAGATAAATATTAATGTTTTTATATTATACACTAGGTAGATAAATATTAGTGTATTGTTATTATACTCTAGGTAGATGAATATTAGTGTATTGTTATTATACTCTAGGTAGATAAATATTAGTGTATTGTTATTATATACTAGGTAGATGAATATTAGTGTATTGTTATTATACTCTAGGTAGATGAATATTAGTGTATTGTTATTATACACTAGGTAGATAAATATTAGTGTATTGTTATTATACACTAGGTAGATGAATATTAGTGTATTGTTATTATACTCTAGGTAGATAAATATTAGTGTATTGTTATTATATACTAGGTAGATGAATATTAGTGTATTGTTATTATACTCTAGGTAGATGAATATTAGTGTATTGTTATTATACACTAGGTAGATAAATATTAGTGTATTGTTATTATACTCTAGGTAGATGAATATTAGTGTATTGTTATTATACTCTAGGTAGATAAATATTAGTGTATTGTTATTATACACTAGGTAGATAAATATTAGTGTATTTTATATTATACACTAGGTAGATAAATATTAGTGTATTGTTATTATACACTAGGTAGATAAATATTAGTGTATTTATATTATACACTAGGTAGATAAATATTAGTGTATTTATATTATAGACTAGGTAGATAAATATTAGTGTATTGTTATTATACACTAGGTAGATGAATATTAGTGTATTGTTATTATACTCTAGGTAGATAAATATTGTGTATTGTTATTATACACTAGGTAGATAAATATTAGTGTATTGTTATTATACACTAGGTAGATGAATATTAGTGTATTGTTATTATACTCTAGGTAGATGAATATTAGTGTATTGTTATTATACACTAGGTAGATAAATATTAATGTATTTATATTATACACTAGGTAGATAAATATTAATGTATTTATATTATACACTAGGTAGGTGAATATTAGTATATTTATATTATAGACTAGGTAGATAAATATTAGTGTATTATATTATACACTAGGTAGATAAATATTAGTGTATTGTTATTATATACTAGGTGGATAAATATTAGTGTATTGTTATTATACACTAGGTAGATGAATATTAGTGTATTGTTATTATACACTAGGTAGATAAATATTAGTGTATTTATATTATACACTAGGTAGATAAATATTAGTGTATTGTTATTATACACTAGGTAGATAAATATTAGTGTATTTATATTATACACTAGGTAGATAAATATTAGTGTATTGTTATTATACTCTAGGTAGATAAATATTAGTGTATTGTTATTATACTCTAGGTAGATGAATATTAGTGTATTGTTATTATACTCTAGGTAGATGAATATTAGTGTATTGTTATTATACACTAGGTAGATAAATATTAGTGTATTGTTATTATACTCTAGGTAGATAAATATTAGTGTATTGTTATTATACTCTAGGTAGATAAATATTAGTGTATTGTTATTATACTCTAGGTAGATGAATATTAGTGTATTGTTATTATACACTAGGTAGATAAATATTAGTGTATTGTTATTATACTCTAGGTAGATAAATATTAGTGTATTGTTATTATACTCTAGGTAGATGAATATCAGTGTATTGTTATTATACACTAGGTAGATAAATATTAGTGTATTGTTATTATACTCTAGGTAGATGAATATTAGTGTATTGTTATTATACTCTAGGTAGATAAATATTAGTGTATTGTTATTATACACTAGGTAGATAAATATTAGTGTATTGTTATTATACACTAGGTAGATAAATATTAGTGTATTGTTATTATACTCTAGGTAGATAAATATTAGTGTATTGTTATTATACACTAGGTAGATAAATATTAGTGTATTGTTATTATACACTAGGTAGATAAATATTAGTGTATTGTTATTATACACTAGGTAGATGAATATTAGTGTATTGTTATTATACACTAGGTAGATGAATATTAGTGTATTGTTATTATATACTAGGTAGATATAATATTAGTGTATTGTTATTATACACTAGGTAGATAAATATTAGTGTATTGTTATTATACACTAGGTAGATAAATATTAGTGTATTGTTATTATACTCTAGGTAGATAAATATTAGTGTATTGTTATTATACACTAGGTAGATGAATATTAGTGTATTGTTATTATACTCTAGGTAGATGAATATTAGTGTATTGTTATTATACACTAGGTAGATAAATATTAGTGTATTGTTATTATACTCTAGGTAGATAAATATTAGTGTATTGTTATTATACTCTAGGTAGATAAATATTAGTGTATTGTTATTATACTCTAGGTAGATGAATATTAGTGTATTGTTATTATACACTAGGTAGATAAATATTAGTGTATTGTTATTATACTCTAGGTAGATAAATATTAGTGTATTGTTATTATACTCTAGGTAGATAAATATTAGTGTATTGTTATTATACACTAGGTAGATAAATATTAGTGTATTGTTATTATACACTAGGTAGATGAATATTAGTGTATTGTTATTATACTCTAGGTAGACGAATATTAGTGTATTGTTATTATATACTAGGTAGATGAATATTAGTGTATTGTTATTATACTCTAGGTAGATGAATATCAGTGTATTGTTATTATACACTAGGTAGATAAATATTAGTGTATTGTTATTATACACTAGGTAGATAAATATTAGTGTATTGTTATTATACTCTAGGTAGATGAATATTAGTGTATTGTTATTATACACTAGGTAGAGAATATTAGTGTATTGTTATTATACTCTAGGTAGAGAATATTAGTGTATTGTTATTATACTAGGTAGATAAATATTAGTGTATTGTTATTATACTCTAGGTAGATGAATATTAGTGTATTGTTATTTATACACTAGGTAGATAAATATTAGTGTATTGTTATTATACACTAGGTAGATAAATATTAGTGTATTGTTATTATACACTAGGTAGATAAATATTAGTGTATTTATATTATAGACTAGGTAGATAAATATTAGTGTATTGTTATTATACACTAGGTAGATGAATATTAGTGTATTGTTATTATACTCTAGGTAGATAAATATTAGTGTATTGTTATTATACACTAGGTAGATAAATATTAGTGTATTGTTATTATACACTAGGTAGATGAATATTAGTGTATTGTTATTATACTCTAGGTAGATGAATATTAGTGTATTGTTATTATACACTAGGTAGATAAATATTAGTGTATTTATATTATACACTAGGTAGATAAATATTAGTGTATTTATATTATACACTAGGTAGATAAATATTAGTGTATTTATATACTAGGTAGATAAATATTTGTATTGTTATTATACACTAGGTAGATAAATATTAGTGTATTGTTATTATACACTAGGTAGATAAATATTAGTGTATTGTTATTATACACTAGGTAGATAAATATTAGTGTATTGTTATTATACACTAGGTAGATAAATATTAGTGTATTGTTATTATACACTAGGTAGATGAATATTAGTGTATTGTTATTATACACTAGGTAGATAAATATTAATGTTTTTTATATTATACACTAGGTAGATAAATATTAGTGTATTGTTATTATACTCTAGGTAGATAAATATTAGTGTATTGTTATTATACACTAGGTAGATGAATATTATTGTGTATTGTTATTATACACTAGGTAGATAAATATTAGTGTATTGTTATTATACTCTAGGTAGATAAATATTAGTGTATTGTTATTATACTCTAGGTAGATAAATATTAGTGTATTGTTATTATACTCTAGGTAGATAAATATTAGTGTATTGTTATTATACACTAGGTAGATAAATATTAGTGTATTGTTATTATACTCTAGGTAGATAAATATTAGTGTATTGTTATTATACTCTAGGTAGATAAATATTAGTGTATTGTTATTATACACTAGGTAGATAAATATTAGTGTATTGTTATTATACACTAGGTAGATAAATATTAGTGTATTGTTATTATACTCTAGGTAGATGAATATTAGTGTATTGTTATTATACTCTAGGTAGATAAATATTAGTGTATTGTTATTATATACTAGGTAGATGAATATTAGTGTATTGTTATTATACACTAGGTAGATAAATATTAGTGTATTGTTATTATACACTAGGTAGATAAATATTAGTGTATTGTTATTATACTCTAGGTAGATAAATATTAGTGTATTGTTATTATACTAGGTAGATGAATATTAGTGTATTGTTATTATACACTAGGTAGATGAATATTAGTGTATTGTTATTATATACTAGGTAGATGAATATTAGTGTATTGTTATTATACTCTAGGTAGATGAATATTAGTGTATTGTTATTATACTCTAGGTAGATAAATATTAGTGTATTGTTATTATATACTAGGTAGATGAATATTAGTGTATTGTTATTATACTCTAGGTAGATGAATATTAGTGTATTGTTATTATACACTAGGTAGATGAATAGTGTATTGTTATTATACACTAGGTAGATAAATATTAGTGTATTGTTATTATACACTAGGTAGATAAATATTAGTGTATTGTTATTATACACTAGGTAGATAAATATTAGTGTATTGTTATTATACTCTAGGTAGATAAATATTAGTGTATTGTTATTATACACTAGGTAGATAAATGTTAGTGTATTGTTATTATACACTAGGTAGATAAATATTAGTGTATTGTTATTATACTCTAGGTAGATAAATATTAGTGTATTGTTATTATACACTAGGTAGATAAATATTAGTGTATTGTTATTATACACTAGGTAGATAAATATTAGTGTATTGTTATTATACTCTAGGTAGATAAATATTAGTGTATTGTTATTATACACTAGGTAGATGAATATTAGTGTATTGTTATTATACTCTAGGTAGATAAATATTAGTGTATTGTTATTATACACTAGGTAGATAAAATATTAGGTGTATTGTTATTATATACTAGGTAGATGAATATTAGTGTATTGTTAGGTTATACTCTAGGTAGATGAATATCAGTGTATTGTTATTATACACTAGGTAGATAAATATTAGTGTATTGTTATTATACTCTAGGTAGATGAATATTAGTGTATTGTTATTATACTCTAGGTAGATAAATATTAGTGTATTGTTATTATACACTAGGTAGATAAATATTAGTGTATTGTTATTATACACTAGGTAGATAAATATTAGTGTATTGTTATTATACACTAGGTAGATAAATATTAGTGTATTGTTATTATACACTAGGTAGATAAATATTAGTGTATTTATATTATACACTAGGTAGATAAATATTAGTGTATTGTTATTATACACTAGGTAGATAAATATTAGTGTATTGTTATTATACTCTAGGTAGATAAATATTAGTGTATTGTTATTATACACTAGGTAGATAAATATTAGTGTATTGTTATTATACACTAGGTAGATAAATATTAGTGTATTGTTATTATACTCTAGGTAGATGAATATTAGTGTATTGTTATTATACACTAGGTAGATAAATATTAATGTATTTATATTATACACTAGGTAGATAAATATTAATGTATTTATATTATACACTAGGTAGATAAATATTAGTGTATTGTTATTATAGACTAGGTAGATAAATATTAATATTTATATTATACACTAGGTAGATAAATATTGGTGTATTGTTATTATACTAGGTAGATAAATATTAGTGTATTGTTATTATACACTAGGTAGATGAATATTAGTGTATTGTTATTATACACTAGGTAGATAAATATTAGTGTATTATTATTATACACTAGGTAGATAAATATTAGTGTATTGTTATTATACACTAGGTAGATAAATATTAGTGTATTGTTATTATACACTAGGTAGATAAATATTAGTGTATTGTTATTATACACTAGGTAGATAAATATTAGTGTATTGTTATTATACTCTAGGTAGATAAATATTAGTGTATTGTTATTATACTCTAGGTAGATGAATATTAGTGTATTGTTATTATACACTAGGTAGATAAATATTAGTGTATTGTTATTATACTCTAGGTAGATAAATATTAGTGTATTGTTATTATACTCTAGGTAGATAAATATTAGTGTATTGTTATTATACACTAGGTAGATAAATATTAGTGTATTGTTATTATACACTAGGTAGATAAATATTAGTGTATTGTTATTATACACTAGGTAGATGAATATTAGTGTATTGTTATTATACACTAGGTAGATATTAGTGTAATATTAGTGTATTGTTATTATACACTAGGTAGATAAATATTAGTGTATTGTTATTATACACTAGGTAGATAAATATTAGTGTATTGTTATTATACACTAGGTAGATAAATATTAGTGTATTGTTATTATACACTAGGTAGATAAATATTAGTGTATTGTTGTTATAACTAGGTATGAATATTAGTGTATTGTTATTATACACTAGGTAGATAAATATTAGTGTATTGTTATTATTCACTAAATAGATAAATATTAGAGTATTGTTATTATACACTAGGTAGATGAATATTAGTGTATTGTTATTAAACTCTAGGTAGATGAATATTAGTGTATTGTTATTATACACTAGGTAGATGAATATTAGTGTATTGTTATTATACTAGGTAGATGAATATTAGTGTATTGTTATTATACACTAGGTAGATAAATATTAGTGTATTGTTATTATACACTAGGTAGATAAATATTAGTGTATTGTTATTATACTCTAGGTAGATAAATATTAGTGTATTGTTATTATATACTAGGTGGATAAATATTAGTGTATTGTTATTATACACTAGGTAGATGAATATTAGTGTATTGTTATTATACTCTAGGTAGATAAATATTAGTGTATTGTTATTATACACTAGGTAGATAAATATTAGTGTATTGTTATTATACACTAGGTAGATGAATATTAGTGTATTGTTATTTTACACTAGGTAGATAAATATTAGTGTATTGTTATTATACACTAGGTAGATGAATATTAGTGTATTGTTATTATACACTAGGTAGATAAATATTAGTGTATTGTTATTATACACTAGGTAGATAAATATTAATGTATTTATATTATACACTAGGTAGATAAATATTAATGTATTTATATTATACACTAGGTAGATGAATATTAGTGTATTGTTATTATACACTAGGTAGATAAATATTAATGTTTTTTATATTATACACTAGGTAGATAAATATTAGTGTATTGTTATTATACACTAGGTAGATAAATATTAGTGTATTGTTATTATACACTAGGTAGATGAATATTAGTGTATTGTTATTATACACTAGGTAGATAAATATTAGTGTATTTATATTATACACTAGGTAGATAAATATTAGTGTATTGTTATTTACACTAGGTAGATAAATATTAGTGTATTTTTATTATACACTAGGTAGATAAATATTAGTGTATTGTTATTATACTCTAGGTAGATAAATATTAGTGTATTGTTATTATACTCTAGGTAGATGAATATTAGTGTATTGTTATTATACTCTAGGTAGATAAATATTAGTGTATTGTTATTATACACTAGGTAGATAAATATTAGTGTATTGTTATTTATACTCTAGGTAGATAAATATTAGTGTATTGTTATTATACTAGGTAGATAAATATTAGTGTATTGTTATTATACTCTAGGTAGATAAATACTCTAGGTAGATAAATATTAGTGTATTGTTATTATACTCTAGGTAGATAAATATTAGTGTATTGTTATTATACTCTAGGTAGATAAATATTAGTGTATTGTTATTATACACTAGGTAGATAAATATTAGTGTATTGTTATTATACACTAGGTAGATGAATATTAGTGTATTGTTATTATACACTAGGTAGATAAATATTAGTGTATTGTTATTATACACTAGGTAGATGAATATTAGTGTATTGTTATTATACTCTAGGCAGATAAATATTAGTGTATTGTTATTATACACTAGGTAGATAAATATTAGTGTATTGTTATTATACACTAGGTAGATGAATATTAGTGTATTGTTATTATACTCTAGGTAGACGAATATTAGTGTATTGTTATTATATACTAGGTAGATGAATATTAGTGTATTGTTATTATACTCTAGGTAGATGAATATCAGTGTATTGTTATATACACTAGGTAGATAAATATTAGTGTATTGTTATTATACACTAGGTAGATAAATATTAGTGTATTGTTATTATACACTAGGTAGATAAATATTAGTGTAATACACTAGGTAGATAAATATTAGTGTATTGTTATTATACACTAGGTAGATAAATATTAGTGTATTGTTATTATACACTAGGTAGATAAATATTAGTGTATTGTTATTATACTCTAGGTAGATAAATATTAGTGTATTGTTATTATACACTAGGTAGATAAATATTAGTGTATTGTTATTATACACTAGGTAGATGAATATTAGTGTATTGTTATTATACACTAGGTAGATAAATATTAGTGTATTGTTATTATACACTAGGTAGATAAATATTAGTGTATTGTTATTATACTCTAGGTAGATGAATATTAGTGTATTGTTATTATACTCTAGGTAGATAAATATTAGTGTATTGTTATTAAACACTAGGTAGATAAATATTAGTGTATTGTTATTATACACTAGGTAGATAAATATTAGTGTATTGTTATTATACACTAGGTAGATGAATATTAGTGTATTGTTATTATACACTAGGTAGATAAATATTAGTGTATTGTTATTATACACTAGGTAGATAAATATTAGTGTATTGTTATTATACACTAGGTAGGTATATTAGTGTAATATATACACACTAGGTAGATGAATATTAGTGTATTATTATTATACACTAGGTAGATAAATATTAGTGTATTGTTATTATACACTAGGTAGATAAATATTAGTGTATTGTTATTATACACTAGGTAGATAAATATTAGTGTATTGTTATTATACACTAGGTAGATAAATATTAGTGTATTGTTATTATACTCTAGGTAGATGAATATTAGTGTATTGTTATTATATACTCTAGGTAGATAAATATTAGTGTATTGTATATTATACACTAGGTAGATAAATATTAGTGTATTGTTATTATACACTAGGTAGATAAATATTAGTGTATTGTTATTATACACTAGGTAGATAAATATTAGTGTATTGTTATTATACACTAGGTAGATAAATATTAGTGTATTGTTATTATACACTAGGTAGATAAATATTAGTGTATTGTTATTATACACTAGGTAGATAAATATTAGTGTATTGTTATTATACACTAGGTAGATAAATATTAGTGTATTGTTATTATACACTAGGTAGATAAATATTAGTGTATTTTATTATACACTAGGTAGATAAATATTAGTGTATTGTTATTATACACTAGGTAGATAAATATTAGTGTATTTTATTATACACTAGGTAGATAAATATTAGTGTATTGTTATTATACTCTAGGTAGATAAAAATTAGTGTATTGTTATTATACTCTAGGTAGATGAATATTAGTGTATTGTTATTATACACTAGGTAGATAAATATTAGTGTATTGTTATTATACTCTAGGTAGATAAATATTAGTGTATTGTTATTATACACTAGGTAGATAAATATTAGTGTATTGTTATTATACTCTAGGTAGATGAATATTAGTGTATTGTTATTATACACTAGGTAGATAAATATTAGTGTATTGTTATTATACTCTAGGTAGATAAATATTAGTGTATTGTTATTATACTCTAGGTAGATAAATATTAATGTTTTTATATTATACACTAGGTAGATAAATATTAGTGTATTGTTATTATACACTAGGTAGATGAATATTAGTGTATTGTTATTATACTCTAGGTAGATGAATATTAGTGTATTGTTATTATACTCTAGGTAGATGAATATTAGTGTATTGTTATTATACTCTAGGTAGATGAATATTAGTGTATTGTTATTATACACTAGGTAGATAAATATTAGTGTATTGTTATTATACTCTAGGTAGATAAATATTAGTGTATTGTTATTATACTCTAGGTAGATAAATATTAGTGTATTGTTATTATACTCTAGGTAGATGAATATTAGTGTATTGTTATTATACACTAGGTAGATAAATATTAGTGTATTGTTATTATACACTAGGTAGATAAATATTAGTGTATTGTTATTATACTCTAGGTAGATAAATATTAGTGTATTGTTATTATACTCTAGGTAGATAAATATTAGTGTATTGTTATTATACACTAGGTAGTGAATATTAGTGTATTGTTATTATACACTAGGTATTGAATATTAGTGTATTGTTATTATACACTAGGTAGTGAATATTAGTGTATTGTTATTATACACTAGGTAGATGAATATCAGTGTATTGTTATTATATACTAGGTGGATAAATATTAGTGTATTGTTATTATACTCTAGGTAGATGAATATTAGTGTATTGTTATTATACACTAGGTAGATAAATATTAGTGTATTGTTATTATACTCTAGGTAGATAAATATTAGTGTATTGTTATTATACTCTAGGTAGATAAATATTAGTGTATTATTATACACTAGGTAGATAAATATTAATGTATTTATGTTATACACTAGGTAGATAAATATATGTATTGTGTACTAGGTAGATAAATTAGTGTATTTTATTATACACTAGGTAGATAAATATTAGTGTATTGTTATTATACACTAGGTAGATAAATATTAGTGTATTGTTATTATACTCTAGGTAGATGAATATTAGTGTATTGTTATTATACTCTAGGTAGATAAATATTAGTGTATTGTTATTATACTAGGTAGTGTATTGTGTATTGTTATTATACTCTAGGTAGATGAATATTAGTGTATTGTTATTATACACTAGGTAGATAAATATTAATGTATTGTTATTATACACTAGGTAGATAAATATTAGTGTATTGTTATTATACTCTAGGTAGATGAATATTAGTGTATTGTTATTATACACTAGGTAGATAAATATTAGTGTATTGTTATTATACTCTAGGTAGATAAATATTAGTGTATTGTTATTATACTAGGTAGATAAATATTAGTGTATTGTTATTATACACTAGGTAGATAAATATTAGTGTATTGTTATTATACACTAGGTAGATAAATATTAGTGTATTTGTTATTATATACTAGGTAGATAAATATTAGTGTATTGTTATTATACTCTAGGTAGATAAATATTAGTGTATTGTTATTATACACTAGGTAGATAAATATTAGTGTATTGTTATTATACACTAGGTAGATAAATATTAGTGTATTGTTATTATACTCTAGGTAGATGAATATTAGTGTATTGTTATTATACTCTAGGTAGATGAATATTAGTGTATTGTTATTATACACTAGGTAGATAAATATTAGTGTATTGTTATTATACTCTAGGTAGATAAATATTAGTGTATTGTTATATTATACTCTAGGTAGATAAATATTAGTGTATTGTTATTATACACTAGGTAGATGAATATTAGTGTATTGTTATTATACTAGGTAGATAAATATTAGTGTATTGTTATTATACTCTAGGTAGATAAATATTAGTGTATTGTTATTATACTCTAGGTAGATAAATATTAGTGTATTGTTATTATACACTAGGTAGATAAATATTAGTGTATTGTTATTATATATACTAGGTAGATAAATATTAGTGTATTGTTATTATACACTAGGTAGATGAATATTAGTGTATTGTTATTATACTCTAGGTAGATGAATATTAGTGTATTGTTATTATACACTAGGTAGATGAATATTAGTGTATTGTTATTATACACTGGGTAGATGAATATTAGTGTATTGTTATTATACACTAGGTAGATAAATATTAGTGTATTGTTGTTATACACTAGGTAGATGAGATATCGTAGTGTATTGTTATGTTATACTCTAGGTAGATGAATATTGGTGTATTGTTATTATACTCTAGGTAGATGAATATTAGTGTATTGTTATTATACTCTAGGTAGATGAATATTAGTGTATTGTTATTATATACTAGGTAGATAAATATTAGTGTATTGTTATTATACTCTAGGTAGATGAATATATTGGTGTATTGTTATTATACACTAGGTAGATAAATATTAGTGTATTGTTATTATACACTAGGTAGATAAATATTAGTGTATTGTTGTATACTCTAGGTAGATAAATATTAGTGTATTGTTATTATACTAGGTAGATAAATATTGGTGTATTGTTATTATACTCTAGGTAGATGAATACAGTGTATTGTTATTATACACTAGGTAGATAAATATTAGTGTGTATTGTTATTATACACTAGGTAGATAAATATTAGTGTATTGTTATATACTCTAGGTAGATAAATATTAGTGTATTGTTATTATACTCTAGGTAGAGATAAATATTAGTGTATTGTTGTATACACTAGGTAGATAAATATTAGTGTATTGTTATTATACACTAGGTAGATAAATATTAGTGTATTGTTATTATACTCTAGGTAGATAAATATTGGTGTATTGTTATTATATACTAGGTAGATAAATATT